>NC_034194.2:24123203-24423203 GCF_002021735.2 Oncorhynchus kisutch | reverse complement strand
AGTTGTTGCAGCGGTCTAAGGCAATGCATCACAGTGCTAGCTGTGCCACTAGAGATCCTGGTTCGAGTCCAGGCTTTGTCGCGGCCGGCCGCGACCGGGAGACCCATGGGGCGGCACACAATTGGCCCAGCGTCACCCGGGTTAGGGAGGGTTTGGCTGGCAGGGATGTTCTTGTCCCATTGCTCACTAGCGACTCCCGTGGCGGGCCGGGCACAGTGCACGCTGACAGTCGCCAAATGTACGGTGTTTCCACCGACACATTGGTGTGGCCGGCTTCCGGGTTAAGCGGGCATTGTGTCAAGAAGCAGTGCAGCTTGGCTGGGTTGTGTTTTGGAGGAAGCACGGCTCACGACCTTCGCCTCCCGTCCGTAAGGGAGTTGCAGCGATGGGACAAGACTAACTACCAATTGGATACCACGAAATTGGGAAGAAAAAAAGGGCAACAAAAAAAACTAACAAAAAGATACAAAACAATAAAATATAAAAATAAAATATAAAAATAAAATAAGAAAAACTTCTGATATAGCCCAGTAATACAGATAGCCTGTATTATGATATAAATGGGCCACATGAAAAACTCTGATAATTTAACCTATTTCTTGGGTTCATTTTGCTCATTGTGATATTGCCTATAGAGTGTAAAATCGCTGGAACCATGACTGCCAAACGAGCTGCGTCACATATGGCTAAAATAAAATGTGGGGGACTGTGGTCAGGCTCGGGACCAGCTCTTGCGGGAGTCAGTCAGTACTTCAGTCACTATAGGGTTCCGCTCTAGTCAGCTGCTTTGTGGAATACTGACACAGCAGCTTGGTCCATCTGAACCACAGTAACCAACAGCCACTCTCCTCTCTCTTACACAGGAAACACAGTAATACCAGCTCACTGACTAACAATACCGTATATGAGAGTAATTAAATTGGTAATACTAATTAAATTGGTAATACAATGTTACTTTACCCAGACTTCAACATTTGAATGATATGAAACAGACAAACTGTCTAATGTATTATTAGATGATAGAAATCATGAAAAGCAAGATAAAAATATATTCTAAATACTTGACATTTATGATTCTATACTAACATTACTTCAATGTGCACATTCATAATCACAAAATAAACATGTCTATTACCTCACTATTGTGTCCTCTCAGGTTGAAGTTGATCCTCTGTGGGGTAGTCCGATCCCTTCTGCAGTGGCTGGATGTGAACGTTACCCCGACAACCCCTCTCCCATTCCCTGTGGCAAGCCAGCCCTCCTCATAGTAGCGCCGCCGGCACACCGGCTTCTCCTTCTCGCTCTTGGGTACCCGGCCCTTCCATGACAGGCAGAGTATGTTGGAGTCGCTGCACAGGACGGGGCCATGCTCCACTGCGGCGAACATGCCTGCCGACCGCAACTCGTTCCACGATGAGGTAAAAGAATCCTGTAGGTCGCGCCTTTTGATAAGGATGGTAGTCCAGCTATGAGCGCTTCCACTCCGCTGCAGGCAAACTCGTGTCGGCGCCGTGGAACAGACGCTGCATATTATTTGACGTTTTGGTAGTCTATCTAGGTGTTTGTGCCCATACGTTTTTA
Organism: Oncorhynchus kisutch; assembly: GCF_002021735.2. Lineage (NCBI taxonomy): Eukaryota > Metazoa > Chordata > Actinopteri > Salmoniformes > Salmonidae > Oncorhynchus > Oncorhynchus kisutch. The sequence goes on along the minus strand of NC_034194.2, from coordinate 24,421,622 downwards.
AGAAAATAGTCTGATCAGTTGTTGATCACTAAATTATCTAAATAACATGGTTGGCCAGTGGTGATTTCATAGAAGATTGCATAAAAGTTCAAAGGCACACATTCAGGTCATTTCGATTTGTTAAATCAGTAAGTCCTGTCAATGTGATACTGACTCCATGAGTATTGACCACGGAGGTGAAAGATTAAAGTATTGGTCTATACATTGCGTACTACCAAATGTTATCCACGAACACATTTTTTTACTTAACACAAAGTGGAATTTTATAACTACAGTAGATCCGATCACAGGATAAGAAAACCTATTTTCCTTTGTTTGCAGTCAAAGCCAACTAACCTAACAACTTAACAAAGCTCCTCCAACAACTTTGAACTATGCAATAAGTTTAAAAAAACATTCATTCTTGGAGCCTTGATTAGCTCTGTAAGAAACAAATTTGTTGAGTGCATGTCAAAAGGCAAATGTCAGAGCACTAAAAAAAACTCATAGAATGCAGGCATCAAATCTCAATTCCAAACCATCCATTGCTTCAATCTGGAGCATCCGATTATTCTGAATATGGTCCAATTCGGTGTGGCATCACTGCTGAACCAAACACCTGTTCTCCATGCGATGTATGAAATGGGACTCCTCACATCAGGGCTGTAATCATGAGTCCAAAACAAAATGTGTTGCAACTAAAACGAGAGTTTCTATTGGACAAACACAAGTAGGGCCCTCCCCGTTACGTTTGCGTCCGTTTAATAAACGTTTTGCAAAAGACTTGGTGTAATGAATAAACCCCAGCTGTCAACCCCAACCCGTGGGAGTGCTGCTTCTCCCAGCAAAATCATTATGTCACCGAGCTTGCCTTCCAATCTATGTCGGGGATCCCGTCAAGGAGTGCTGTGAAAAAGGGAGAAAAATAAACATTTTATATAGAGTGATCAAGGAGAAGATCAAGGAGAACTGATACCCCTGAGAAAACACAGCAGCAATAAATATGCCAAGACCAGCTCGAATGCGCCGTTTGTGTTCACATTGTTGAGACTCAGAGAAATCTGAGAGAGAAATCAAGAGCGCGAGAATGCATGGCGAATGGTCATAAAGACCACGACGCAAAAGGACAATAAAATACTACAAATATTGTTCGGCTGTGATCTGTGAAGCAACTCGATGGGAGGCACAACATTGGAGCCTTCCATTGTCAAACGTATTGGCCATCCCGTTCGGTTTACAAATCTATGTTCATATATATTGATACAGCAGCTAGTTAACAGCTCAGTGCCATAATTATCCACAACATAGCTATTCGATTTCCAATAAATAGCATACACTTATAAACCACTGCTAACTAACGTTAGTTTCCAGAATCAAGTTGGTTTAGCACCATAAACTGGGGATATTTCTTTATATGCAAGTATTTGATACTTTGGTATTTTGGCAGCACAGCCCAATCAGTGACGTTAGCTAACCTTAGCGAATAACGGCTAAATTACAGTGACCATATAATAATATCAATCCATTCGGCTAAATATTGGCAGAATTTGCATTAGCCAGCTAGCAATTTAGCAGCTTATTCACTGCATACCTAAAGCGGGTAACTAAATGATTAAGTACCTAGTTAACTAGTAAGCCACAGACAGAAATACCGGCATTGTCCCATTTGATCTGGGCATTTTACAAATCACAAAACTAGCTAGCTAGCTAACGTTACCAACCACTAGCATCGGCATCTTCACTGTAAATTGGTTGGCTAGCTAGTTAGCTTACGTTAGCTAGTCAGTAGCCCGATAGAAAACTAGCTAGCTAGTCGTTTTGTTTTGAAAATTGTGTGGCTAATTGCAAAAACAGCAAGGGAGTAGGTATCGTTGTCAGTATGCTAAAATCGCGTGAGACCTAACGTCAATATCGCTGGATAAATATCAATGGACAATGAGAAACCGCTTACCTCTCGTCTCCCTTGTCTTGTCTTGTCTTGTGTTGTTGCTGAATGTACAGGGCAGGGCCTGTGCTGGGGCGCGTTCAGTAGGACGCAACGTTTTGGAACGTTCAGATAGAAATAGGCTATGTAGAACAAATAGGCCTCTGACACGTAGTGGCACATAGAATTGGGAATTAAACTAATGGAATGTTCATTAACCTTCTTATGAAATAATAGAATGTTCATTAACCTTCTTATGACGGGATAAAGTTCAGCCATTTTGGTCAAACATGGTTTGCCAGAGCTGTAATACGATAGTGTAAAATAATGAACATTGTCTCTGCCCTATATGTTGGTTAGCTAGCTAGCCAGCCAGTTTTAAATTAATTGTTTTAATTTACTGCCAATATGTTAACATTCCATTCAAAAAGTGCAGTCAATCCACAACCATACACTGGCTGAAATCACTTGATGATAGGATTTAGACAAGTTCTAAGTGCAACAATTACTGATATTGTATCATGTAATAGCCTGTAATAATAGCCTGTAATAGACTGGTTTGGATTTCTCCCTGACCAATATGGCTGCCAGTTTCAATCCATTCTGGAACTTTGAGAGTTTATGACAGAGGCCCTCTAGCAATGTTACATAATCTCTATGTAGAGGGATCGCATTAGGTCTATTCATGGCATTTCTATCGGCAACGTTTTACAACGTTTGGCAACTGAACGTGGCCCGGGTTACTGTATCACGTGACATACATGATTTGGTCCACTACACCTCGTTTTCTGTAGATAAAAACAGCTAATTTTGGAGACACAAAGATCTTCAATCTACATTTTCTGAATTGCTTAAATATATGGAACAACATTTGAGAAAAATACTTTTTATTGGCAGACCATAGCTAATTGTTATCTGTATATGTTATAGCATGCGGCATGACTTAGTAAGATACTATTTTCTTTGCAAAATAGCACAAATGTAGGTTCTAGAAGAAATTCGATGGCTAAATGTACCTATATATACAAAATAAAAAATAAACGATTAAACCTGTTATTACTCCGATACCGATGGAGGCAGCATTTCACCGCTTTCTTGGTCAGTCTGTCACTGAAGAAGATAACTATCCCGCCCCCACAAAAATCATGGCGGCCCCCATGGTAGTCGGTCGAAATATTCGCACCTTCGGAAGGATATTCGTGGGAGTCTCACAATCGGTACAGTATTTACTATACTTAAGATTAAGTATATTTGCGTTGTCGTTATTAATGGTTTATCCACATGTATTTCTCTAATATACGAAGCTTATCGCACAGATTCTGCCTCTGCGTGTGAATTTAGTTAGCCAGCCAGCTCTGCTCTAGGCCGTTTACTAACAACCTGAACCATAGCTAGCTACCTTGATCATGTTTTGTTAATTCACAGTTTTAGCTAATAACAATTTGGCTAGTTTTTACAGGGATCAATAGGATTGAACGCTTGCAGATATCATGGGAGATCTACATTATGTCGGTATGTACCTAACTAACTAGCGGACTAAACTCAACTCCATTGTACATTTTTTAAATTTAAGTATTGACCATAATTTGTTGAAATCCATACTTTTTCAATAAACGTCAAATGCAACCACCGACTGCTCGTTTCTATTTATTGAAGATGGCAACTCAGCGCGAAACACCATCAGATATTTGATTGGTGAATGAGTATTTGGAGCCCTTGGCCTAAGTAATCGGAGACGTGCACATTTGCACTGACTTGCCATCTTTGAGAAACAGAAACGAGCAAACAGTCGGTTTAAATTAACGTTTATTGAAAAATGTGGGATTTCAGCAAACAGGCACACAACTACAGAGGACAAATATAGGTAAGCATTGCATTATTTAAATTTTTTTAAAGTATTGACCTTGGTTACAGGCGTCATTCACACTGAGCTAAAGGGTAGAGCTGCCGCTTTTAAGGTGTGGGACTCTAACCCGGAAGCTTATAAGAGATCCTGCTATGCCCTCCAACGAACCATCAAACAGACAGTGTCAATACAAGACATTTTCGACATGTCCCTGATTGAGTCTGTAATACCAACATGTTTCATGCAGACCACCATAGTACCTGTGCCCAAGCACACAAAGGCAACCTGCCTAAATGACTACAGACCTGTAGCACTCACATCCATAGCCATGAAGTGCTTTGAAAGGCTGGTAATGGCTCACATCAACACCATTATCCCAGAAACCCTAGACCCACTCCAATTTGCATACCGCCCAAACAGATCCACAGATGATGCAATCTCTATTGCACTCCACACTGCCCTTCCCCACCTGGACAAAATGAACACTTATGTGAAAATGCTATTCATTGACTACAGCTCAGCGTTCAACACCATAGTACCCTCAAAGCTCAACACTAAGCTAAGGATCCTAGGACTAAACACCTCTCTCTGCAACTGGATCCTGGACTTCCTGACAGGCTGCCCCCGGGTGGTGAGGGTAGGTAGCAACACTGATCCTCAACATTGGAGCCCCCCAGGGGCTCCCCTCCTGTACTCCCTGTTCACCCACGACTGCATGGCCAGGCACGACTCCACCATCATTAAGTTTGCAGACGACAAAAGTTGAATTAAATTAAGATTACGTTTGCAGCCTGATCACTGACAACAACGAGACAGCCTACAGGGAGGAGGTCAGAGACCTGGCCGGGTGGTGCCAGAATAACAACCTATCCCTCAACGTAACCAAGACTATGGAGACAACAGGAAAAGGAGGACCGAGCACGCCCCCATTCTCATCAACGGGGCTGTAGTGGAGCAGGTTGAGAGCTTCAAGTTCCTTGGTGTGCACATCACCAACAAACTAGAATGGTCCAAACACACCAAGACAGTCGTGAAGAGGGCAAGACAAAGCCTATTCCCCCTCAGGAAACTAAAGATTTGACATGGGTCCTCAGATCCTCAAAAGGTTCTACAGCTGCAACATCGAGAGCATTCTGACTGGTTGCATCACTGTCTGGTACGGCAAATGCTCGGCCTCCGACCGCAAGGCACTACAGAGGGTAGTGCGTACGGCCCAGTACATCACTGGGGCTAAGCTGCCTGCCATCCAGGCTAAACTGCCTGTAATCCAGAGGAAGGCCCTAAGAATTGACTAACCGGTGCCTGTATAAAGCCTCGCTACTGTTATTTTTCACTGTCTTTTTACTGTTTTATTTCTTTACTTACCTATTGTTCACCTAATAATTTTTTTTGCGCAGTTGGTTAGAGCCTGTAGGTAAGCATTTCACTGTAAGGTTGACACCTGTTTTATTAGGCGCACTTAACAAAAACTTTGATTTGATTTGATTTGGTTGGGCTAATCAATGTAGTCGGAACTGAATTCCACAAAGCCCGGTCTCTACTCAACTCTGTTTGCGGAGTTCATTAGAAACTTTATTCACCATGGAGTTGCGTTTAGTCAGCTACTAGCTTACTAGCTATAGTCAAGTGTAAAATCCATATAGTGAGCGTTTACTACTTGTCAATCCTATAGCTAACTAATCCAACTCCATTTTCACCTTCTCCATTCTCCTACAACAGCCGTCTCCAGTTGCCTGCAACCTGCCTCCACACTGGAACCTTCTCTTCCTCTCTTCCCTCATCTGTGAGTCATCCTGTTTTCTTTTTGACACTCCCAGCACAGCGCCAATAGCCTTGATGCCCCCAGCACTATTGTGCCAAAAGCCTTGACGGTGTCTCCGTGTGGTTTCGGCTTTACTCCTTCAACACCTTGTCTACATTGCCTTGATGCACTGTTAGTCTATAACTAGGACCCTGAGTTTTCATTGTCAGATCACATGGCCAGGAAAAAGACAGTACCCTATATAGAGCATGGATGACAAACAATATTCTGCTGAACTTTTATCTAGTAAATTACACATGTCTCTTTTCCTTCCAGGTGATTGTCACAGAGGAGCCGGACACACTGTACCAGAAGGTGTCTCTGCTGGTGAAGGGCCATGACAAGGCAGTCCTGGACAGCTATGAGTTCTTCGCCATCCTGGCTGCCAAAGAGCTGGGAGTCACTCTGGGCAAAGTGTGAGTTGACATAGAGGGGTGTTAAGCTGTAACTGTCACATCAGTTCATTATGTTCCCATCTCTGAGTTGTCCTTTGACTAAATAAGCACAGCGCATCTCTAACCCACTTTTACATTTAGATAGCAGTGCCAATCTGCTTTGAATATAATGCTCAATGTTTGTTTTCTCACTGTGGGACAATACTCACTCAAAAGGCTGTCTATTTTCTTTTTGCACTAGATTTGAGCCTCCAAAGAACATTGAGCGGCTGACACTTCTGAAATCTGTCCACATCTTCAAGAAACACAGGGTCCAGTACGAAATGAGGACGCACTACCGCTGCATAGAGGTGAGGCAAACAGTCTTCTTCCACCTTTAAGTTCCTACAAATGCCTCTTCCCTCATCTTTTTCAGAACTAGAACATACCATTGGGGATTGTTTCCACTCCTATTGATTCTGTTAGAACTCCTGAAGAGTCAATGGATTCATAGGGTTTATTTCAAGATGAGATGGATGGCTATAGGGAAGGTTCAATAGACTGATACAGGGGTCAGTGGTATGTCTACATCCCCTTTTCATCTCTCTCCCTTAGCTCTCTCGTGTGACTGGATCCACTGCACAGGTGTACCTGGAATACATACAGAGGAATCTGCCAGAGGGTGTGGCCATGGAGGTGACCAAGGTAAGATTGAGAAGATGTTACAGGTTCTGGAAAGGTTTCCTTTCTACAAATGTATTTTACATTTGTGTCCCCTTTTTTCCGACACCAAATACAAACATACACATATGAAGGCCGTCCATTTGTAAATAAGAATTTGTCCTGACTTGCCTAGTTAAATAAAAATATGAATAACTTTCAAACGCACACAAACAACATCTACATCTCTTCTGCCCAGACACACATGCTCACACCCCATCCCTAGTGCCTCCGTTATTGTTTGCCACATGGCCTTCGCCCATGCTATTTCAATAATAAATATTTAGATGTTTCCATTGTGTTAATGATGGTGGTTAGATTTTTTTTTTCGCGTAAAAAAAAAAATGCTTTTCAAGATGAGTGAGAAGAAAAAATTTGTCCAGCCCATTGAGTATTTCAATACACCACCATATGCCATGTCTTGAAATATGCAGGGTCTGAATAGGTTCCATGGTGTAGCTAAGTCAACCACAATGTCAACAATCTACAATTGTCATTTTTTTTTTTTTTACATGTTTTTTGCTTTGTTATGCCATCTTGTGTTATCAGGAATAAGATCAGTCATATGCCTTAATCTGTTTTGGACATAATAAAGTCATTAGCATTCTTATACACACACTCAAATTTGAACGTACAGACTCCACTTCTGGTTGTAATATCTGTATCTTTAGACCTCCATGGAGAAGGTTCCAGAGCATCTCCTGGAACCTATGTGGAACGACCCGCCAACTGAAGAGAAGCCCAGCCAATAAGAGCAGAGTCACATACATAAGCTGCTTATCTCAGCACCCAATCAAGAAGACAGAACCTCCAGCCCTGAGACCGGTCCAGAGAATATGCTTGTTGACAAGGGTCAGCCAGAGCAAGGCGCTGTATAGATGATCTGATCAACTACTAAACAAATAGGTATTGTAACTGTGCGGCCCCTAGCTCAGGCCAACCCTCATGAACAAGCAGTGACTCAGTATCTGTGCATCAGGGCATCCTCCACAAAAGCAAGAACTGAAACGGACTATTTCAGTCCAGAGAGATGGTCAGTAGTCATCTGCTCTCTGAGTTAAGCTTATGCTGCTCATTTTAGTTGGCTTCCTTTTTCTTGTAATGTCCAACTTTCTGTACTCCAAGACTACAAGATGTATGTTTTCTGTTTTGTTATTAAACTATTAATTATCATGTCTATCTTTGTTTGACGATGTGTTCTTTGGAATACTGGTACCGTGTGCAAGTCAGTCAGATTCATAACTGTTGTTTTCACAACATCAATTAAGATATTGAGTTATTTACCAGATAAAGAAGGATTGTGTTGGATGTAACGTATTGATTTGGTTTGCTTTGTGTCGTTTTGTAATCAGTATAGAAGGCCAACACAGAAAATTAATTGAGATGTTTATTGAAGGACAGCAATACACAAAAGGCAAAACTGGAAATGATTGCATTGAATTAGAATATATATTTTTAACATACTCCCCACAATGGCTACTACCTATGAATTTTGGATCCTTTCCTTAGTCTGACCAAATGAAAGGCCTGTGCTTCATGTTATATAAGCAGTTGTCCTAGTAAAATTCCCTTCATTTAATCAACATGGTCGCTTCCTCTGGCTGCTCTACATAATAACCTCTGATCCGGCCCCTCCCCCTGGATCCAGATGAGTCATACGTAAGAAGACAACGCTCAGACATTAATCATATTAAACCTCTTGAGTCATCTCAACCTTGGGTGGAGATGAGTGAGGAAGCTTGGATCGCTTTAAAGTCTTTGCTGCAGTTGACTCAGGCAATGTTACGGTAATTTCTGCTGTCCTTATGTCAAGAATGTATATTTTATATTTTAGTGCCATAGTGATAATTTGTACTGACATAGGCTATGGCCTGGTGGTAATCTATTAAAGGCCCAGTGCAGTCGAAATTCAGTTTCTTGTGTTTTGTATTATATTGTACAACAGTTGATGAAACTAACACTGTAAAAATGTGATCTGTTATTTCCTGATAGTTGCTGGTCGAAAATACAATCTACACAGGACCTTCTAATAAGCAGGTTTGCATCGGCGGAGGATTTGGCTTTCCATGGTGATATCACCATGCAGTAAATTGGTTAAAGTTGCATTATGTAGAAATCAATCTGCCATTTCCTGGATGCTAAAACTCATATACAGTGCATTCTGAAAGTATTCAGACCCTTTGACTTTTTCCACCCTTTTATGTTACTGCCTTACTCTAAAATTGATTAAATTATTTTTTCCCCCTCATCCATTTACACACTACCCCATATTGACAAAGCATAAACAGGTTTATAGAAATTAGCAAATGTATAATAAAAAATAAAAAACATATTTACGGAAGTATTCAGACCCTCTCTTCAGTACTTTGTTGAAGCACCTTCCGCAGCGATTACAGCCAAGAGTCTTCTTGGGTACACAAAAAATTAGGGCTACAACAAGGGTTCTTCTAAGATCCTAAAAGTTCCTTGAAGAATCTTAGGGTTATTGGCTCTGAAAAATGCCCCCAAAATGTTCTTCAAGAACCCCAAAGGAGGTGGGGTTCATTGAGGAACCAACTTAGGTTCCTGCAAGAACACCCACCAACGAACTGCCCAACTGAAACATTTGGATTTGAATTTGAGATGACAGCAGGTGCAGGCACTTAACTGAACAATTTTAAGATCTCCTCAATGTAAGGTAAGGCTTCTCCCTTGAATGATCTAAATTGATATTATTTTATGATCATACCATCTATCTTTTCATATTTGGAAAAATGGACACAATTCAATGGATATCAATCAACAACGAGGTAAGAATATATTAAAGGCTATAGCTGCATTGGGTGCAGATGACTGAACTGCTCACTTTTGTATGAATCTGAGTCTGCAGGTATACAGACCAGGAGGCACACAAAGGTATGGGTATGTTTTGCAGATCACATGTATCATCTACAGTTAATTTTGTTTTCTCTAAAACCAGATAGGACTTGGTCACAGCAGCCTCCCTTATCTCTTCAATGGAAATCCCAGAGGCCTCTACATTATTTACAAGGTATTTCTATAAAAAACATTATCAAAAGTGAAAAGTAATTTTTACATTCACCACAAAAACCAAGGTATGAATACTGCCATGTGCACATTTAAAAAAAATCTGTATAATTGCAATTTTTGGGATTCACACACTTCACCCTCCCTACAACTCTGATGAATATAACAGGAAACCTGTTCGATCTACATGCACTGCAAAATCTTTATGGATACGGAGAACATCAACACATTAACATCAACACGCCAGAGGACATACCCATTGGACATGGGGCTCGGCTGGGCGTTTACCTCATCTAAGGATTTTAAAATTCTGCTTTGCCTCTAAAATATCAATAAACACCGACAACTAAAATATTGTGTTATTATTATTAATAATAGGGGAAGAGGACGTTCAAAAATGTCCCAAAAGGGTACTTCAAAGGGTTATTTTGCAGAACCATTTAAAAAGGGTTCTTCAAAGAACTTAGAGGTTCCCTCCACAGATGCAATTTGAAGAACCCTTAAAGGATACTCCAGGAACATTTTATTTTTTAGAGTATATGACGTTACAAACTTTGCACACCTGTATTTGGAGAGTTTCTCCCAATCTCTGCAGATCCTCTCAAGCTTCCAGGTTGGATGGGGAGAGTTGCTGAACAACTATTTTCAAGTCTCTACAGAGATGTTCAATCGGGTTCAAGTCTGGACTCTGGCTGGGCGACTCAAGGACATTCAGAGACTTATCCTGAAGCCGCTCCTGCATTGTCTTGGCTGTGTGCTTTTAGGGTTGTTGTCGTGTTGGAAGGTGACCCTTCGCCCCAGTCTGAGGTCCTGAGCACTCTGGAGCAGATTTTCATCAAGGATCTCTCTGTACTTTGCTCCGGTCACCTTTCCTTTGATCCTGACTAGTCTCCCAGACCCTGCCGCTGAACAACATCCCCACAGCATGATGCTGCAACCACTATGCTTCACTGTAGGGATGGTGCCAGGTTTCCTCCAGACGCGAAGCTTGGCATTCAGGCCTTTCCAAATCATGTCCAATCAATTGAATTTACCACAGGTGGACTCCTATCAAGTTGTAGCAATATCTCAAGGATGATCAATGGAAACAGGATACACCTGAGCTCAATTTTGAGTCTCATAGCAAAGGGTCTGAATAGTTGTGGAAATCAGGTATTTCTGTTTTTATTTGTAATAAATCTACAAACATTTCTATACACCTGTTTTCACTTTGGAATTATGGGGAATTGTGTGTAGATTGAGGAGGGGAAAAAAATATTTGAACCATTTTATACTACAGCAGTAACGTAATAAAATGTTGAACAAGTCAAGGGGTCTGAATACTTTCCTAAGGCTCTGTACTGAACAAAAGTATAAACGCAACATTCAATTATTTCAAATATTTTACTTAGTTACAGTTCATATGAGGAAATGAATTCATTTTAATTAATTAATTAGGCCCTAATCTATGGATTTCACGACTGGGAATACAGATATACATCTGTTGGTCAGAAAACTAGTCAGACCATTTGCCTCATGCAGTGCGACACATTTCCTTTGCATAGAGTTGATCAGGCTGTTGATTGTGGCCTGTGGAATGTTTTCCCACTTCAATGGCTGTGCGAAGTTGCTGGATATTGCCGGAATCTGGAACACTCTGTCGTACACGTAGATCCAGAGCATCCCAAACATGCTCAAACATGTCTTGTGAATATGCAGGCCAGGAATTGTGTGCAGGTCCTTGCGACATGGGGCTGTGCATTACCATGCTGAAACATGAAGTGATGGCAGCAGATGAATGGCATGACAATAGTCCTCTGGATCTCGTCACAGTACCACTGTGCATTCAAATTGCCATCGATAAAATGCAATTGTGTTCGTTGTCCGTAGCTTATGCAGGTCCATACAATAACCCCACTGCCACCATGGGGCACTCAGTTCACAATGTTGACATCAGCAAACCGGTCACCCACATGACTTCATACACGTCATCTGCAGTTGTGAAGCCGGTTGGATGTAATGCCAAATTCTCTACAATGATGTTGGAGGCGGCTTATGATAGCGAAATTAACATTCAATTCTCTAGCAACAGCTCTGGTGGACATTCCTGCAGTCAACATGCTAATTGCATTCTCCCTCAAAACTTGAGACATCTGTGGCATTGTGTTGTGTGACAAAACTGCATATTTTAGCGTGGCATTTTATTGTCCCCAGCACAAGGTGCACCTGTGTAATGATGAGGTGGATGTATTATCCTCGCTTAGGAAAAATGCTCACTAACAGAGATGTAAACACATTTGTACATAACATTTGAGAAAAATATGATTTTTTTTGTGTATTGCACATTTCTGGGATCTTTTATTTCAGCTCATGAAACATGGGACCAACACTTTACATGTTGCGTTTGTATTTTGTTAAATGTAGTATAAATAGTATAATCTAAATCGCTGTGAATATACTTTCCAAAACCAAAAATATTGTTTCAGCTGTTTTAAACTCATGTACAAAAACAAAAGTAAAAGACACAAAAACAACATTTAAGAACGGGAAGGATAGAAATAGCTCACATAGAACAACAGCTCTACCGCTTCTTGGACTTGCTTTCAAGTAGAATGATAGATTTATAACTCACATTTCTATGTGAATTTGTAATCGCCCAAAAAGTTACATATTGCCACTTGACCAATAACAAAGTGAGTTCCAAAGCTCTTCCAATAACAGCTAGTTTTAAGTTCCCCCCCCCCCCCCCCTCACCTCTGCTTGAGAAATAGTTTTTGCTAAAAAGCTATTTCTGTCAATGAATGGAAATCTATTACAGTAAGGTACTTAATTGTTACCGAGAAATAATTTAACATTGACATAAAAACGTCTGCTTTGGGTCTTTAAATAATCTATAGACGATTGGGTCATTACGATTATGCTGAGCCGCAGGGCACCGGGTAATGGCCTGTCACGTCATCGAGCGAAAGCGGGGATGGAGGAGCGCCATTCTCAAATCGAACAATATTCTGTGCCGCTCGGTCATTTTGTCAACAAGGCAGCATGGTGCATCGTCCAGAAATATACATATTTTTCATAAAATAAATGTTTGAATTTTCTAACTATTTTTCATTGGGATGGCAGATAAATCTTTTTTATTCAAAGCGATCACTTTTGCATGGGAAATCCCAGAATCCTACTAATTACTACACGTGATTAATTACGTCACGAAATTTCGAGCCGATTGTGCGGTGGGTTTTGAAAAGGGCACCTGGCTCACGCCCGGGAGGCAGCCGGTTACTAATCCAATGAAATCTTCTTTCAGCCGATGCTAAACATGCCTACACGGCCGCGATTATCGACTCCCCCATTGACGGAACGTAACAATCAACACTTAAACCCTGTAACCCACTTAAACCCTGTAATTTACATATGGTAATCATTATTACCATAATTATCAAATTGACTAAAATCATACCTTAGTTTATGGCTCAGTGTGCTTCAGTGTCCTTTATGTACATTCATGTTTGGATGTAAGATATACCATAGCGTTGTACCTAAAAAAGGCAATTCATTACTGTATTACAAAATACATCTAAAGACAACAGAAACAATAGGCAATGTTCTCCCTTTTCCTTTCTGCCTCACCTGCTTCAAAAGAATGTAGATTGACCACGGTTTCCAGACTTTCTCTCCATTTCCATCCTGTAAAAGAGAATCTCCAAGATTCAAAGGGAGGGAGGGGAGGGATTTGGACACCAGGAGTCCCAATTTAGGGGGGGGGGGGGGGGGGGGGATTCTTGGGGTCTGTTGAATCCCCAATCTGGAGACAACAACAGTCAGTCTGTCATCATCACTGTTAAAAGCAGAGGGGAATCCAAAGGAAGACTGGGAGAGAGGGCAGCAGAGAAACACTGGTTCATAGGAAGGGGATAGAGATGTACAGAGGGGGAAAGGTGCAACACCTGCCTACTGTTTTTTTTCTGAAGCAGTGTGTGTCACAGGAGGTTGGTGGCACCTTAATTGGGGAGGACAGGCTCGTGGTAATGGCTGGAGCAGAATTAGTGGAATGTTATTAAATACAAACACATGGTTTCCATGGTGCCATTCCGAACCATTCCAGACATTATTATGAGCCATCCTCCCCTCAGCAGCCTCCACTGATGTGTGTGTACTGGATTAGATGCTGCGCTGTCCTGCTCTGTGTATACATGACTCATTGAGTATGCTGCTTTTCAGAAGTAATGCCATATGCTTGTTTTGTCAGCAGTATGTACTGTTCATTAATAATAAATGTCTATCCATATGATTGCATATATTCATTACCTTTCTGTCTGCATTACCTCTGCATTGTATCTAGGCATTGTATCGTGTAAAAACTACAAAGTCAGCATAAATCCATAACTGGATTATTCACTTTATTTGTAATATCTGTGTGTTTATCATCTTTAATGACTCGAAGGGTGGCACCAGTAAAACAGTGTTTATTAGATAACAATATGCTGATAATAAACTGTGCTTGATCTCATTTGAGTTTCAAGAGTACTGTATGTATGAGGTCGGTGTTGCACCTTTACATGCAACTGCAACAGACTGGGGTAGATTAACTAATGACAATCAAGAGAGAATAAATATTTTATGTAAAATGTTTATCAAAGATATAGAACAGTGGGTTGTGCTTGTGTCACTCAATCCCTTCTCCTGCTCTGGGATCTATGGTAGTAGAGACAAAAGCATGTTCTACATTGTGAATTTGGCCGATTACAACTCCTATGGGGGATAATGTCCTCCTTTTAAACAGACTACCATTGGAATTCTGTCTGGAAGTTGTTATTTATACGGAGGAAACATTTCAGTACGGTATATTTCTAGAGTGGAATGTCCGTTGGTCAAATCTCACCTGGTCGGGTTTGTTGGCTCATTCAGAGTGTTCCATGTGTCAAAGGCATTTCTACCGCATATAGTGCATATTACTGCATAGTTGCACTGCTTTCTCAAGTCATTTATGGTGTGCATTATTGTAGCTTTCAGCCCTCAGCGTGACTATAACATATTTTTATTTGTGTGATCATTTCCAATCTCTCCTGACCCATTTTCACTTTTACAGTTAAGACTTTCCCATTCGAGTTCTTGGTCCTCCAACTTCATCTTAGCAAATATGACAATGTGACCTTACATTCATGTCAAGGTATGCATCAGTGTTGCATTATATATGTGTATGTGTGCAGCAAAAATATAAATAGCATTAAAACTGATTCAAGAAAATGCATTCATAATGTGCTGTTTGTGTTTCAGTGATAACTCAGCAATTGTCTGAGTGGTACCATTACCATAACAACAGCAGTGTAGCCACTGTGTAACTTTATAGTATAATAACATTGTTGTCCATTCTCTTTATTAAATTACAGTCATGTTGTGTCAAGTTGACTCTCAGACTTGGACTTTAAAAAAACAATAAGAGCAGTTCAGTGAAGTTTTACTTTTATTTTTGTCCTTCACGACTACGTCATAGTTGTTACTGTTTTCCAAAAGTACATCCACAAATCCACAAAGTTATGTCAGTTACAGTAAGTATAACGTATGATAACACTTCAAAACTTAACACACTGAATAGTAAGTATCTTAGACTAAACTGAAGCAATTACTTGTTTCGTAATTTGCTTTCAAATATACTGTAAATGCTGCTAGTATATATACTATATATTTATTATATTATTTCAATATAATATTAATTTAAGTTCTTTAGTCATTCCACAATATAGATTGCTGAACACAAACATGAATTGTTCCAAATAGCAATATGCATTAACTTAAAATAGCTGCACATGAATCATATAAAAATGTCACGTAAAATAATCATGAATACTTGACATGAAAAATATTGTCTTTTCACTTAAGAAAGTGTACGTGAGTCTAAACAGCTTTCGCTGTAGTTGTGTACTGCTTGGTGAAGTTGTAATACAGAAGTATATCCATGTAACAAAAGGGAAAGTTAGGGAGGTCCAAGGTGTAAGAAACTAGTGCTAGTAACTGGTGCTTGAGGGCTGTTGCACATTGCTTTCTTTCTTTCTTTCTTTCTTTCTTTCTTTCTTTCTTTCTTTCTCTCCTTCTTTTCTTTCTCACTCACACACAATGTGTAATTTCTTTTTATTAGGGTCAGATATTCCTTAAGGTTCACAGAGTGACCACCACAAGACCACATGACATCTAAGGGATTTGAATATCAACATTTATCATCCCTTTGGGACTCTTTTTTTTTTAAATCATATTTTTATTCTCTCAATATTATACAACTTTGTCCTAATAACAAGAGCACATTTTTTTCTAATAGCCAAAGTTACAATGAAAGTGAGAATGCCTTTTTGTACTGTTAAGGTCTGAGGCATTTAAGTGTCCACTTGTTGATTCACATCTTCTCCTCTGGTATACGATATCAATATCCAGATATTTGGCTACAGGGTGTTCCATAAGGATGTTTAAAAAGGGGTCTTCTTTTTATGACACATTAAGGTGCTCTTAGCTCAGTTTAGACACCCCAGCCCAGTAGGCTCGCTGCTATAGACTGTAAAGCTCTCTGTTACTGTATTATTTTTGGGCAGGCTGCGTTAAAACCGTCGGCCACCAGGGGGCCCTGGCCACCTCTGGCCTCTGCCAGGTGGGGGATGATGAGGAGGAGAAGCTGGTCCATTGTGGTAGCTGTGTAAAAGGATAAAATCACACATTGGATTCTCGTGCTCTGCCACCAGGGTGTACACTCTGATAGCAGTGTGTACCCCCTCTCATCTCTTCCACTGCACTGGAGGGTCTCCCCCTTTCAGCTACTCACTGTGTTGATCACAAATCTCTTTCATGCACTATTTAATACTGTGGGTCCAAAACTTTGAGCAGTGTTTAAGATTTACGAGGATTTATTCATGTTTCCTTAACCTTTTTTTCCCCATTGTTATTCACCATTTGATGCTATTTGATTAACCGTACCATTGCTAGGCGCGAAGAAGATTAAATGTGATTCACATGAATTGAGAAAAAGAGTTTGGGAAATTAGAGGGCATAGGGAAGAAAGAGGAGACAAGCTGTATGTGTTATAACAGAGCTGTAGAGAAGGAGGGAGGGAGGAATGGAGTGAGTGGTTGATGTACATGTTAATAAACATCTTACCCTCTGGGGCCCCTGGGGTGGAAGTGGCGTGGGGGTCCGGGGGACATGCCTCTTCCTCTGGGGTGTGGTGGGTGCCCTCTAAAACCAGGGTGGCCCAGGGGGGGAGGCGGAGGGGGGCCGTGTCTATGGTGGGAAGGTTCAGTGATTTCCAGAGCAAGTTAAAAACACCAACTAACACCAAGGACATTATATGATTTGATTTATGATTGTTTATCAATAATGAACTGATGAACACTCTTGATAACATTGTGGATGGCAACTTATCTACTGAATGACTCGTATGTGGCTATACTGGTAGGCTTTACCTGTGCATTGGTGGGTAGGGGCCTCTCAGGTGCATGGGTGGGGGTGGAGGAGGACCCATGCCCATAGGTCCGCCTCTCCCTATAGGTCCGCCTCTCCCTATAGGACTGCCCCTTCCCATAGGACCGCCCCTCCCCATCGGACCGCCCCTCCCCATCAGACCGCCCCTCCCCATAGGCCCGGCCCTCCCCATCAGAGCGACCCTCCCTCCTCTCCTGCCCCTCATGTCTGGGTACGGCCGCATCCTCCCCATCCCTCTCCTGCAGGCATATAGAGGCATCATGGGAGAATGAGTCATTTGGTGTGAGTCAGACGCATTGGGGAAAAACAATAGAAATGTGAAAATGTATTCCAGAAATAGCACGTGAATACCTGTCATTCATTCAGCTCCCTGGCTTTGACACAACACTGATACCATCCCATGCATACAGAAGCATCAGTTCCTTACCTCATGGGTCCAAACCCATTCATGTCCCCACCCCGTCCTCTATCCCCCCTGCCTCGTTCGGGTGGGCCAAATCCTTTCATCATCAGGCCCCGTCCACCATGCATGACTCCTCGACCAATCCGGAACCCCTGGCCACGCCCTTTGAACCCACCACGACCCCTGTCGAGATGAAGAAAGGGACATACTGTAGTGTTACATTCTACATGGTAATGATGACTGATCAATAGCAGCCTGAGAAGATCTAGTCACATGACTTACCTGGATTTGTTTTCTGATATGGGCTCCTCAGATGCATTTTGGGAAGTTTCTGTGTTGTCCGTCACCTGCTCTGTATCTGCATCCATCTGATAACAAGGAAAGAAAGACATCATATGTAGTGGATTACAAAGCAATGGTTACCACAGTCTTCTTTGAAGGAAATTTGGTTACACTGTCTTAAACGCTGCTTCAAAGAGCTTTAAGACTGTCATAACAGTGACATGACAGTTGTTATAAACAGTTAGAACAGCTGATGTTAACTTACGAGCATAGTCACGACATGGATAGCTGTACAGTATATCTAGGTTTGCGTAAAGTTCAACATTTCAACCTGAGCTGGAAGCTTAGCCTTGAGCTGAGCCTATGATCCCTCCTCACATGGGATGTAATACACAGATGCCCCATACATTCTGGGTATGTTATACATTATACAACCTATCGTCATTTTGATATTGTGTGTATATCGTTCGTACAACAACACTTTTAGGACGTCATCGCCTTTAAGCTGTCATGTAATCTACCATCTGTTCAGAGTGACAGCCTTTTAACATGTTCAATTTAGGTCACATGTCGATAGGCCACACAAGCTTCTACACAATAGAGACCCTACAGGAGTCTCACACATTATTAAACTATTGTAACTGAAGCGGTGATTTCAACACTGTTGTTGGGAGGAATAGAATTTCTAAAGGATGGAAATAGAAAATACATGCTTGCTAAATACATACCTCTTCATCATCTTAAATTATTACTACAAAAATGACTACAAAGGAAATGTTACTGTATGTTACTAAACTGTATTTTTTGTTGGGTTTTTAATTTGACAGAACATGAGGGAATATGAAATATTTGAAGCAATACACAGACCACAAGAACGTCCTGTTTAATTATGTAAATGAACCTTTGAATCAGCCAAATAACAATATAAGAGGCAAAAAACAATGCGTTAAACATTATTGTATATTTCTGTCTGCTAAGTCACATTTGAGAGTTATAACTAACAGATTTCAGTGAATGAAGAAATCACGATGACACTGGAGGAAGAAAAAAGGACAAACTGATTTTTTTCAGTACTAAAACTATATAAATAAGTGAAAAAATCAATTAAGTGTTGCCTACAGCTACAAGGTAATCAAGCATGTGGACAAATGTCAGCTTCTCTCTTAGATCTGAAGATGGGGAGAGGCGGACTGATTAGCAACAGTACACAGTACAGCACAAGAGCATTCTGGGTAACTTCTGACATGATGAGTTACCAGGATCCATGTTCAGTATAGCAGAGAAACCCCCAATAATAAGACTTAAAGGTTATTAGATATCTAGATATCCATACTAAGGCTTGTGTTTATGGACTTTGGGGGAGTAAAGAGCTTGAAAGTTCCCTACTTCAGTCGTGATCCCTTTCAGTCAATGGTTGAAACCTAAACCTGGACATTCGTGGAGAGAGTGCCAGTTTATGGCTGGGCAGAGTTGTGCATTGACTGACTGAGCATGCACAAACGAACACAGAGAGAGTGAATCCTAAGCCAATGAGAGCTTTAGGAGTTAGGCACGGTGGCTGCATGGAGTGAAGCTGGGGCCAAAGCTAGCGGTCGTGAGAGATTATTTAGTGCCAAAGCTTGGGCCTATTGTAAAATGTAGCACTTGCACCCTTGCAAGGCTGGAGTGGGGGAAAGGCATGAGTGGGGTAGGCTATGGGGCAGAAGACAGGGGACATACATTTTGGGGCGGCAGGGTAGCCTAGTGGTTAGAGCGTTGGACTAGAATCCGGAAGGTTGCAAGTTCAAATCCCCAAGCTGACAAGAGGCATCTGTCAGCTCTGCCCCTGAACAGGCAGTTAACCCACTGTTCCTAGGCCGTCATTGAAAATAAGAATTTGTTCTTAACTGACTTGCCTAGTTAAATAAAGGTAAATAAATAAAAATACAGCTCATGGACAATCTGCATGCCTGGAGCTCCAGAACAGCCTGCACCAACATACAGTGAGGAATCTCGCTACTGCATTGTGGGGTGACATTTTAGAATATACCTCAAGGAGGCAAGATGTGGGGTCTTTCTGTCCAGAGGCTTGTGATATACTGTGGCAATTGTGGGAGATATAAAGCTGATAATCATAGAGTTTCTGATTTATTTGTGTGGAAATTCATCCCAATATCTTATAAATTCTTCATTAATCTGTTAATCTATCCTGCAAACACAAATTATATCCAGCATCAAAATTACAGTTGAGTTATCATCAGTAATTCAGCATTTAACTTCAGGTTATGGACACCTAGGGAAACAACATTTGTCAAAGGCAACTCCTTCAATTCAATACTAGCAGTTCAATGATTATAATTCATTACCCCTCAAAATAACTGCCACCGGTCAATAAACATGGTGTTATTTCCAACAATAGCCTACATAACTGGTTGTCATTGTTTACATGCAATAGGAGGCTATGTCCTGACAAACGTCATGGAAATATACTAAACATAGCTGCAGCTGATTACAAATGCCATTACCTACACCCACAACAATCAAGACTGACCATGAGAATCTAAAATTAATCGAAGGTTAATGTTTCATTTTTGCTTCCTACTGAAAAATGTGTATAGCCTTTATTTATTTATTTTAAATAGTGCACAATGTTCCTTCTGCACGACTTCACAAACTCAAAAAGCACAGTACCATCATCTGTGGAATGCTCACATCACTTGGTGCTTTGGTGAGGATATAAACAGGGAAATATCCTCCATTTATCAACAAAAGCTGATTAAAAAGTCGGCTACCTTTCTCATGTCTATAATCGTTCCTTCGATAAGGTTGTCTGAATCACAGTTATAACGAAACAGATAGGTGCAGTGGTTGTTCAAATCTGGATGGAAATATTAGATAAATACTGAGGTCTGGAATTAATAAATAGAATTATGTTGCTGTAAAATATGCAGAAGCAATGGCTTACCTTAGAAGACTATTGAGGTCCAGAAATACAACTTAATATAGGTACTTACTCTAAATAAAAAGAAAATATAAAAAGATTTGCAAATAAAAAATGTAAAAAAAATATTCTCTTTACCCTGTCCCTGTATTTCGATTTGAAATGGCGGCATCAACGGAACCGATTACATCTAAGGCTCAGATTTTTTGGCAAGAATACGATGTAGCGAGAGTCACGCCCACAGGAAATAGAGTCGCTTTCTGATTGGCTAAACCCGCTGTCCTTGTAATACCCGTTTTGGAATTTGCATCTAGTTATTGGTAGAGGAAACATTTATATTTCCAACCAATGTTTGGTGAAATGTACAGAAAGCTAAGACTAAAGATTAGATATACACTGAGTATAACAAACATTAGGAACACCTTCCTAACATTGAATTGCACCCCCCTCCCCCTTTTGTCCTCAGAGCAGCTACACGGGAAACTATTGAGCATGAAAAACTCACCAGCGTTGCAGTTCTTGACACAAAACACTTGACACTTACATTTTGTGTCATGCCCATTCACCCTCTGAATGGCACACATACACAATCCATGTCTCAATTGTCTCAAGGCTTAAAAAGCCTTATTTAACCTGTACCCCCCCATTCATCTCCACTGACTGAAGTGGATTTATCAAGTGACATCAATAAGGGATCAATACTTTCAGCTGGATTCACCTGTTCCGCTTACGTCATGGAAAGAGCAGGTGTTCTTAATGTTTTGTATCGTCAGTGTATGTCATGCAGACCTATGCTTTGCCTGTGTCATTTGACGAAAACATTGCAAATATATAGGACAATATTGGCGTAATACTAACCTCAAATATATGTTTGAAACCTCTCCATAGTATTTGAAGATGATGGACATCACAGAGTTAAAAGAAAATAACATTAATCTGGCCCCAAACGTGTTGTATATAATGTTTGTTTAATCCATGTCAATAATGTAAAACAAGAATAGCCTATTCACATACAAGAAAATTACATGGTCAAGTCATGTCCACACATAATAACAATTATTTACATCAGATGAGGGGCAGAACAATTCTAAATACAATATGAGAAATTAAGTTATCATCCACAATGCACCAATATCAAAATTAACAAACCAAAAATAGTTTTCCAAACACAAAAGGTTTGACAATGGTCCACACCTAATACCAAATAGTTTGGCCCCGTTACGCATCATTTAAAACGTGGCCATCTTTCAGCACATCATTACGCGTGGTTGAGGATGTCCGAAAGTTCATTTATATACTCAATGGTGTATTTGAGAGTTTGAATTTTGGTCAGAGGTTGTCCCCTTTTACTGTAATCTGGAGGCAAGTAGTCGCGGAGCTGGTGCAAAGCTTCTGCTAGGCTCCTCATTCGCATCTTCTCCCTCTCGCTCGCCTTCATGCGTCTCTTGGTCGACATCTTCGGTTTGATTTGTTTCAACGTTGCGCACGGGGTTGAGCTGTGTCCTGTTACACCATAGGATACATTTCCGAAGCTCTGATGCCCAGTTGAGCTTGAGGACATCTCGGGCGAAGAGCACATTGAATCGAATGATGATTCTGGTGATGTGGATTCAAGAGAATCATGCCCGTTCCCAAAAGCCCTTTCCTGCGTCTTCCAATCCCATTCAGAAAGCATTTTTGATGTAACAACTTCAATGTCACAATCCATGTTAGCAATATCCTCAGACACGCTCTCCATACTGTGACCTCGATGTTAGGCTATTCGGGCAGCTCCGTGGAGAGCAAATTCTGAAAAGCGGTTTGGGAAACCGTTTTATATGGACTCAGCTCTCTGTGGTTTATGAGTTCACAGCTGAAGCGAAAGTTCAAAGAAAACTCAAGTGCTAAAATGTGACTTACCCGAAGGACGTCGTTCGTTGTCACCGAGGTGCCAATAAGGTGAAATAGACGGATAATGTGTAACAGAATGAAAAATAATTAGATTTTCTTTTGTGGGAAATGGCTCTTTAGATGGGCACGACAACAATTATCAGTTTGATGTGATCTCTCTAATGAAGGAATGAAAGGAGATTGTTACATCTGGGCTTTTCACACCTCATTAACAGGATGGGCAACGTGTGTCTAGGTGTACTCCAAAATATAGAAGATAAACAGACAAATACTTTTTTTTATATACTGAACAAAAATATAAAAAGGCAACATGTCAAGTGTTGGTCCCATGTTTCATGAGCTGAAATAAAATATCCCAGAATTTTTCGAAATGCACAAAATGCTTATTTCCCTCAAATTCTGTGCACACATTTGTTTAAATTCCTTTTAGTGAACATTTCTCCTTTGCCAAGATAATCCCTCCACTTGACAGGTGTGGCATATCAAGAAACTGATTAAACAGCATGGTAATTACACCAAGTCAGTTGTTTTTTTAAATATTTTTTTACATGTTTTATGAGCATTCATATTTGTACTGCTAAAGTTCTTAAATTGGGGACAGCAACAGGCCACTCTAAAATGTGCAGTTTTGTTACACAACACAATGCCACAGATGTCTCAAGTTTTGAGGAAGCGTGCAATTGGCATGCTGACTGCAGGAATGTCCACTCAAGCTGTTGCCATAGAATGTTAATTTCTCTACCAAAAGCCACCTCCAGCATTGTTTTAGAGAATTTGGCAGTATGTCCAACTGCCCTCACAACCACAGACCACATGTAAACATGCCAGCCCAGGACCTCCTTCACCTGCAGGGTCGTTTGAGACGAGCCACCCAGACAGCTGATGAAACTTCTGGAGTATTTCTGTCTATATAATAGAGCCCCATTCTGGGGAACTTATTCTGATTGGCTGGGCCTGGTTCCCAAGTGGGTGGGCCTATGCCCTCCCAGGTCCACCCATGGCTGCGCTCCTGCCCAGTCATTTGAAATCCATAGATTAGGGCCTGATGAATTTATTTAAATTGACTGATTTCCTTATATGAACTGTAACTCAGTAAAATCGTAGAAATGGTTGCATGTTGCGTTTACATTTTTGTTAAGTATATAACGGTGCTAATGTGTCTGTGTGAGGTAGACAATGACAGATAGAAAGTGAAACCTGAAAGAAATATAATTTTTACGCAACGTGAAGCTAAATCTTCAGAGAATAACTAAGTAAATGTTTAGAAATTACTTATATTTGTCCATTAGGAGGAAGTATTATCAACAAATTAGCCTAGCCAATAAAGTCCTGCTGTCTGAAATCGATGCATGCCAATACGCACGAGCAAGGAGGATGCAGCTGTCATCAGAGCTGGGTAAAACACACTAACCTGGCAGCTCTTTCATGTCTGAATAGGTGTGTAACGGCTCACTAATGATCAAGGGGGAGCAAAACGTGCCAGGTCATAAAACCGCGCTCTACTGCTGGTGGGTCACTGACGGGCGAGAACCTTTGCGCCCCTCTGCCTGCTATAGGAAGCAACACTTCGGGAAGTTTATGTGGTTATTAGTACGGTGATGCTATTTTCATTCGCTTACAAAAGCTCGACCTTTGCGCAAACGAAGGTATAAAAGTTATTGTACCTTTATTTGGTCAATGATTGTCTCTTCCATTTGGAGAGCCTTGTTGTCCAAACTTTTACATTTTGCGCATTTGCATCAGTACCTTAGTAGTCCAATCATTACATGAGAGCTGTGGAATATTCGAAATAAATACAGAAAAACATTGAAAAGTATAGGGTTTTATAAAAATAAAAATGCCCTCTCCCTAACTGCATGAGTAAAATATTTCTCCATCTCCTACTGTAAGTCCATTAAAGATATAGCAGCAGAAAACTACAATTGTGTACATAGAAGACAAAAGGAAAGGCCAATATCAAAGGTTAAAAATACACTTACTGAACAAACTAAATAAAGTTTTGATAGAATACTATTTAATAATAATATTAGGAAATAGTATTTCTTTTTTTCTGTCCTAACACCTCTGGTATATCACATCACTCATTTCAGGAACTTCAGCTTCACCCTCTCTGCCAATGGCAGTGGGCTCTTGCTGCAAATCACTGAGTCATCACCATCAGACATAGTCACTGGGGAAACGGGGCTTGGAATGAACACAATGTCATCATCAACTCTAATTGGATGAACATCCTGGCACTTCCCTATGGTAGACACAGAGCTGCCTCGTATTGGTTGTTCACCCATACTGGCAGACACAGCTCTAGGCCTGAGGGGCTGGGCTGTCACTGTGTCCCAGGCTGCCTTTGTAGAGGTGCTGGGTTTGGAGGTGGGTTTCAGTGAGTAGTCTGTGAGGTATTGGCACCTGTGCCTGCTTTTGGGTTTGACTTTGGCCCTGCTCTGCCCTCCTCCCCGACACTGGTTCTCTGTGTCACTGTCCTCACTCGATGAACACACTCTGGCACACACACTCTTCTTGGTTTCTTGATGTGACTTCACGTTCCTGTCATCCCGACCAGGCTGTGTGTCGCTAGGTTCAGAGTGGCTCCTTTGTGGCAGAGCGGAAGATGATATGGCCTTCTTTACGAATCTGTACTTCTGTGGAGGCTTTGGTTCACCGGCACCATGTTGTTTAGCCCCTTGTGTTTGTGTTGCTGTGACTGGGCCTTTTTGTGTTGCTGTGACTGGGCCTGTTTGTGTTGAGTTCAATGAGATAGGTTTTGAGATGTGATGAGCAGGTTGAGGCTTATGGAGCAATGCAATGCTCTGGTCCTTATCAACAAGTGTGGCTTTCTTGCCACACACCAGCGGCTGTTCTGATGGCTTGGAATCATTGCTGCTTTTAATGGGTATCAGTGCCATTGGCTTGGGGCCACTGTTGTTAGAATCAATTAAATCAGGGGGTGCTGCTGACTGGGAGTTTACATGTATGATGGTGACGTCATCATTGTCTGCCATGTTCACAGACTTGCATGTGTTTCTCATTAGGACCCTGTTCCTCAGCGAACACTCTGCATAACATGGCCCTGGTACGGCCTCTGCTGCTCTGAGATCAGTAGAGGGGCCCAGTTTTGTGATCCTTTCTTGGACACTATCATTTGTGGTTTGGAGTGACTTGGGGTCAGTGGCAGTGCGAGCGCCAGCAGCCTGCGGGGGCGGGGAGGACGTGAATGACTGAGACTCCCAGTCGATGTCACTCAGGTGAAGAGCATCCATCACCACGGAAACAGACGGAGAGGTCGCTGCTTCTGGAATCTTCCCAGAGGAAGTGAAAGACGGAGGTGACATCACTTCCTGTATCTGAGCTCCAAGACGTACTTCTAAGCGGGGATGGTCTTTACCAGGATCCAGATGCTTTTTTGGAGACTCTGACTCTGGACCCTCCAGGACCAACACTGAGTTGTTACTTGTTGTAATGGTCAGTGCTGCTGCCACGGCAGAGGGTTGTTGGGTGTTGTTGTCAGCAGTGGAACTGTGCAAAGACATCTTGGCCAGGAGGTCAGAAACATCACAGTGATCCGAAGGCTTGTCTTTCTTACCCTTTGGTTTCTTCTCTGAAAATAAAATGCATAAAATATAAGAGACAAAATGGCTAGATACAAAATCCACCATAACAGTGTCTCCTCAAGTCCAAGTACCCTTGGTTGGGGCTACCCAGTCTACTGTGGGAACCCCTGCTCTACAGCTCTGAGCTACAGGGGGAGCCAGCCCCAACCTGTCTAAAGTGACAGCAGCTCCTGTGTGACAGACACCTCTGGTGCATCAAAGCCTTGATGTGAGGGAGCGGAGCTGCCATACTCTGCATGTCCAGGTGTCAGAGACCCTATAAGAGAGACTCTGAAAAACATCGCAAAGCTCCAGGTGCCTTTGATCCACACCCTGTCTGAGCTAAGTAGTGAGCAGTCGTTGGGCCTGTTAAGTTTAGGGGCGTCCCGTTTCTCCCCAAGGACAAATTGAATACGGTTTTAAAAAACGAGGTATAATTTTACCTCAATAAAGTATATCAATATGTTATTGTCAGTCAATATCAGATCAGAATGTCAATAATTTAAAATGAATTAACATTCATTGTATTTTCATATCAATAACATAAGGTTATTTAATCTGAATTAAATGTAAGCAGAATACATTATGTTCTCCAGCCATAATATGTTGACCTTACTCTTGGTCTTGTTCTCAGCCTTCTCCCTGAGGTACAGCTCCACCACATGTGGGTAGGCCAGGCGGAACAGAGCCTCTTCCTCCACCGTCCTCACCTCGTCCTGGCTGTCCTCAGGGTGGTCCTCAGAAAACACATAGTGATCTGCAGGGAGGATATCATGGAGGAAACAAAATGACTTTTTTTTTTTTTACAGACAAAAAAATATGTGAAACATTTCAAACATAAAAATTTGATCCACTCTTTTGTGTAAAATGTATCATCTGCTGAATCACCATACAGATGCCAACCCCACCCCCCTCAAAATAATAATAATACAGATTTGGGGATGGTATTTCAATAGTTAGCTCAGGCCCATAGAGGACTGAAATATCAGCTGAGGTTGTTAGTGGGGGGGGGGGGGGGGGGGGGACTTTGATATGACAGTTTTCCCAGCCCGGGAGGAAGCCATTTTAGCACCTGATGGTGTTGTGGCTGTTCTGTCACCTCTACCCCCCTCTGAACCCCACCTCACAACAAGTCACTAACAGACAACATGGAGACAGGCAGAGAAGGCCAGGTTTAAAGAGACTCTGCATAGGTCAACACAAGACTATCACCCTAATCCTTACTGACGCAACTCTGATGTCATAACAGGAATACAGTACATCAAACAGGTACATGGTAATAAGAGGTTTGGAAAAGTGTGATTCAGTTGGCTTGGAGAGTACAATACAAAAAAACACGGGATCTATCATAGAACAAAAACAATGGGGGCAATGATGATAATATAAAGAGAAGGAACATCCCTCATTTATAAACATACATATTTTTTGAAAATGGAAGGCTTCATAGGAAGGACTGTTTCATTTGTTCAAACTGACCTGGCTTACTCCAGATGATTTCAAAGCTGGCGATTGCATTCCTTACTCTTGGCTTCCATATACTGTTAACAGGGAGGATTTTAAAATACAATTTAACATGTATTATTGTGAAACATTTATAGCCACAGTGAGTAACTTCCATTTTTACACTCAGAGAGGTCCATTGGAGTGTGGATTGGACCGTACCGTAGAGGTTTTATCAGAGACAACGTCGCTCTTCCATGTTTTCTGTTCATCAGCTCAGTGTACGTCATCAGGACCAGAACCTTCTCACTGGTATAGTGTTTAGGCCACTCCATCTTATTGTACGCAAAGTTCTGGATCACAAAACACAAAAAAATATATTACAAGTTATTTGACTAACAGATAAATTAGGCAATACATGATTGATTAATTGCATCTGTTAAGACTGACCTCTTATTTTAATCAAAGTGCATTTTTGAATGACTACCTGCATTAATAGCATGTTCGGTTTCCTCCATTTGAAATTGTGGACAGGCTTGTCTTTGTCTACCAGAAATTCATTTATGATCTGAAATGCAAAATGTCAATACATGAAATGACATCTTTATCTTGGCTTGTATACTTTACACATGATATTACACAGATTCAATAACTCAAGATAATAACTGTATTTACTTTACCTCTGTAAAAGGGAATTTATCACTTGCCAGTGTTTTCCTGAAAACAAATCAACACCATATTCAGATATGTAAAGGAACAATGAATGTTTGTTCCCCCTTTCAATTAAAATCAATAAGCAATATTGTAATCTATGAATGTGTATATTATAGGAATGAGTGAATTTGGTGCAAACATGGTCTCACTTCCTGATGCTGGCATCTGTTGAAGAGGCCTGTCGTGTCTGCTCACAGCAGTGCCAGTGACAAGGACACTGGTAGTCATAGTCTTGAGGCTCACAGAAGTGCTTGCTGTCACACAACACACAGCCACTGCGCTCGTGAGCCTTGGCTGACCCTGAGAGAGAAGGAGAAAGAGATAAGAGTATGATGAGAAAGAGAGAGAGAATGAAGAGAGTGTGATAGAGAAGAACATAACAGTGGTAATAGTTTGTTAGGAGATGGTTAGTAACCGAAAAAGGAGTGACAGACAAAATCAGAGGTCAATTCAGGGTGACTGGACTGATAGGCTACAGCCCCAGATAATCATAGCAGATACCTTTGATCAACCATACAGAGACATTTAATACTGATCTCGACTAAGTACACTAACTGTAATTTGGCGCTACAATGCTGAAGACGTATTAGCAAACTAAAGCGTCTCACATGTAAGTGCCTTCATCATCACAGTATTTTAGTTGGTCTTGATCAACCACATGCGAGTCGCGTCATCCCGGGAAACCCCTCCCCACCCTCCTGATTTACACTTCTTATCAGGACAAGGGGCTAAAGTGAGTTTGACGGAGGGCCAAAGTAACTCACCAGGATGGCGACACAAATGGCAGTGAGGGACCTTCTTTAGGACCAACTCTGGCGCAACCACGCCCTCCTCCCTCCACTGGCTGAATCTGTCATGGAAGAGGAGACGGTACAGGATAGGCATAGACTGTTATATCATATACAGTGGGGCAAAAAAGTATTTAGTCAGCCACCAATTGTGCAAGTTCTCCCACTTAAAAAGATGAGAGAGGCCTGTAATTTTCATCATCGGTACACTTCAAATATGACCGACAAAATGAGGGGAAAAATCCAGAAAATCACATTGTAGGATTTTTAATGAATTTATTTGCAAATTATGGTGGAAAATAAGTATTTGGTCAATAACAAAAGTTTATCTCAATATTTTGTTATATACCCTTTGTTGGCAATGACAGAGGTCAAACGTTTTCTGTAAGTCTTCACAAGGTTTTCACACACTGTTGCTGGTATTTTGGCCCATTCCTCCATGCAGATCTCCTCTAGAGCAGTGATGTTTTGGGGCTGTTGCTGGGCAACACGGACTTTCAACTCCCTCCAAAGATTTTCTATGGGGTTGAGATCTGGAGACTGGCTAGGCCACTCCAGGACTTTGAAATGCTTCTTCTCTGCAGGCCATTCACTAGGTCCCCCCATGTGGTTCTGGGATTTTTGCTCACCGTTCTTGTGATCATATTGACCCCATGGGGTGAGATCTTGCGTGGAGCACCAGATCGAGGGAGATTATCAGTGGTCTTGTATGTCTTCCATTTCCTAATAATTGCTCTCACAGTTGATTTCTTCAAACCAAGCTGCTTACCTATTACAGATTCAGTCTTCCCAGCCTGGTGAAGGTCTACAATTTGGTTTCTGGTGTTCTTTGACAGCTCTTTGGTCTTGGCCATAGTGAAGTTTGGAGTGTGACTGTTTGAAGTTGTGGACAGGTGTCTTTTATACTGATAACAACTTCAAACAGGTGCCATTAATACAGGTAACGAGTGGAGGACAGAGGAGCCTCTTAAAGAATAAGTTACAGGTCTGTGAGAGCCAGAAATCTTGCTTGTTTGTAGGTGACCAAATACTTATTTTCCACCATAATTTGCAAATAAATTTATAAAAAATCCTACAATGTGATTTTCTGGATTTTTTTTCTCATTTTGTCTGTCATAGTTGAAGTGTACCTATGATGAAAATTACAGGCCTCTCATCTTTTTAAGTGGGAGAACTTGCACAATTGGTGGCTGACTAAATACTTTTTTGCCCCACTGTACATGTTTGCATAAGTCCTCATCATCACCATTCTGTATTGTCGCCTCATATAAAACATTTGATCTCAAATCCAAAATGCTAAAGTATTGAACCAAAATAAAAGTTATAGCTTCACTGTCCAAATAAATACATATGTACATGTTTGCATAAAACCTAGTTAAAACTACTGGATTACAGACTGTTTATGTTTCTCTATTTGTCTCTCCACTTTTTAATCAGTGTGCTGGAGGGTGAAAGAAAAAGGAATGTTTTATATTTTTAGTTTCTTACCTTTGTAAAAGTGTTTGTCCTTTCAATGTCTGTATGAGTTTTAGAGCTTGCTCTTTCCCAACTCCTGGTATACCCTTGTGGTAAGAAAACAAAACATGTCATAGTAACAAAAACAAAAAAGTAATTTTGTATATATGCGTGTTTTCACCCCTAGAAGCCGATCTAGACATTAGCAGTCCCCCTCCCCTATACCTTAGGAATATAATCACAGCCCAGAAGGATGGCCAGACCCACGAGTGTCTCCCTGGCTAGCTGCAGCTCTGTCTCCACCCTAGAAGTCCTGTAACAATCCACCTGTGGATCCTACAACAGCGGGAATGATACAGCAGGGATTATTTTCTTGAGCATTCAGAAGGAAACCTACAAGTACAGCATTTAGAGATTGGATGCATCCACTAGAGGTTCATTAACTAAATCAGAAGTTTGAATACTTCTCTCTTCAATGTCACACCCCTTACAAATGAGATGTAACATACCTCATTTAAATAAACAAACGCATTACCTTGGTGTTCATGTTGAAGTTTCTGTAGACGGTCTGCGCTCCGTAGAGAAAAGCGTCCCCATCGTTGGTGATGCAGCCGTCCACCAGGCCCTGGGCATCCAGAAAGGCACACATGGCCTCGGCCTCTCCTGCCGCTGTCACCCAGGGGACACCCAGACAGTCCAGCATCTCTGCACACTGGAGGGAAGAGAGAGATGGGTAGTGGGTGTACACAGATTATCTCTTAAAAACACATGCATAATGCTTACTTATGCCTCTCTACACATGTTGTATGGATACGAAGCTACACACACAGCCACTCAGAAAGAAACACACACACACAGCTTTAATTCAATGAGGGTGATAAATGCCACTACTTCTCAACAACTGCATCTGACTGATGCACATCATCCCAGCCACCCACCTCTCTCAGCACAGCATTGAAGCGACCCCTGTTGGTGGTCTTTGTAGTTTGTTTTTTAGGGCCTGACTTGTCGAACACCCCAAATCTCATGTCTGTCCTCTTGCTCATGGTCTCTGCTTTGAGTTTGGGGGCCTCTCCCTCCATGACAAAAACTAGCTTTACCCCCATCAGTGTGAGAGAGGAAACTCTAAAAAACAGATTGCTGAAAGAGAGTAATAATATCCATAATTCTCATTACAGAGAGTTGTTGTTCCTCTGCATAAAAGGGATTTAATTTTGAAACAGCAGACCATTAGTAAGTCGCCCAATTGATATATCGTGCACATATATAGTGCAAATTAGTAATAAGTTCGGCTGTTTCAGATACATAATGTGAAATAGGATCAGGTTTGAATGCCTATGCTTCAGTGTCAGAGTTGAATAAAAAAAACATGTGCATTTGGCAATCTCTGCACATATTACCGGAGGTGAGGTTTGGTGACTTTCCCCATCATTGCTTGGACGTGCTGGGCCTCGCAGACCCACAGGCTAAGGTCCACGGCCAGGGTCTTTCCGGTGAGGCTGTACAACGGCACCGACTCCCGAACCGGCCCCAGAATAGACCACAGGTCGTGCACACCCATCGCGCAAATCTTTGTTTACCTTTTTATAAGTAAAAAGAAAAAAAATGATACATGTGCAGTATTTCACAAGAAATGCACTTTGTTGATCACTTAGTTCTTTAATTTAGCAGCACTTCCCGCTAAAACAAACACGCTTCCGAATCCAACCCCCTTACTTCCGGCGGTAGTGTCAGCGAATGAACACGCGAGACGACATCGATGGCGCAGCACGCTGCTGTCCTTCATTTTTTTGACGTTGCGCGCGGAATCCAGTGAACAGCTGAGTGAATAGCGTCACTTTACATACAAGCTGTATGTCTTTCGATATCTAGCTACCTCCAGAATTCGCCGATAAGCATTGCATAGCTAGCTACCAAAGTCACTTTTGTGGATATGTTTATTTAAAAACTTTGCCTGCTAATTTACCGACAGAGGTCTTCACAGGTAAGAATTTATTTGTTAGGAAACGTTAGCTAGTTAACGTTACCGGGTTGCTAGTTGGCTAGCTAATTCATAGAGAATGATGGAGGCCTCTAGTGGCCAAAATGCCATTTTAGTATTGTGGCAGCGCCTCCACCATGTTAATGTTGTCAACCGGGTGGGACTTCCATCTTCATTGGCTGGGCTCCTGGTAACCCTTTTGGAGTCATGTCCAATCAGGTTCATCAGGAGGGTTCAGCCAATCGTGAAGAATACAATAATCTACTTTAAATCTCACAAACACAAAGATGAGTCCTCTATCTATCTCTATGAGCTAATATTAGTAACTTACTAGCTAGCTAAGTGTAGCTAACGTTAGCTAGTTAGCAAAGAAGTTCTAGCTAGTTAACTGTTATTTCTAACGATGGTTTTCTAATGTCTGTGTTATACAGGTTGTCTAAGAAGATGTCTAAGAGGAAGAGCAACTCAATTGGAGAGAGCCCACACAAGAGAGTCAGACCCACAGAGGTTCATGATGAAGATAATGAAGTGGGTCCCAGCCAACCCCCTCTGCCACTAGGATCGCATACGGTATCTAAGTTAGCTACTGTACATTTAATTGATTTGAGACCCTTATAAGAGTAGACTGGAGTTGTCACTGTCAGTCTAGGGTTGTGCTCCTGTGCGGTATCCAGATTGTTATACCTTCATACAGTGCCGTTCCTGTACCAAAACAAGGGGCGCTATTTCTTTCCTGATGTATTTTTTTTTTTAACTAACAAATTTAGGCAGCAGGGATCTTGACCGTCTCAGCTGTAACCAAGACACTTGACCTTGCCATCTAGCTAACAAGTTAGCAAACTAAATGCATAGCTGCAGTCCTGATCTGGATCATTTATTTGGCACATCTTAGTTAACTTATAGTTTTTTATTTAACCTTTATTTAACTTTATTAGTTATAAGCAGTGGCGTTGCACGGTGCCCCAAACTAAAATACCACGGTACAGTGCAGTCGGAAAGTATTTAGACCCCTTGACTTTTTCCACATTTGTTACGTTACAGCCTTATTCTAAAATTGATTAAATGTATTGTTTTCCTCAATCTACACAATACCCCATAATGACAAAGCAAGAACAGGTTTTTAGAAATGTATGTTTAAAAAACAAACAGGAAATGTACATTTACATAAGTATTTAGAACCTTTACTCAGTACTTTGTTGAAGCACCTTTGGCAGCGATTGCAGCCTCGAGTCTTCTTGGGTATGGCGCTGCAAGCTTGGCACACCTGTATTTAGGGAGTTTCTCCCATTCTTCTCTGCAGATCCTCTCAAGCTCTGTCAGTTTCGATGGGGAGCGTCGCCGCAAAGCTATTTTCAGGTCTCCAGAGATGTTCGTTTGGGTTCAAGTCTGGACTCCGGCTGGGCCATTCAAGGACATTCAGAGACTTGTCCCGAAGCCACTCCTGTGTTGTTTTGGCTGTGTGCTTAGGGTCGTTTCTCCTGTTGGAAGGTGAACCTTCGCCCCAGTCTGAGGTCCTGAGCACTGTCAGAGTTTCATCAAGGATCTCTCAGTACTTTGCTCCGTTCATCTTTGCCTCGATCTTGACTAGTCTCCCAGTCCCTGCCGCTGAAAAACATTCCCACAGCATGATGCTTCCACCACCATGCTGCACCATAGGGATGGAGCCAGGTTTCCTCCAAACGTGACGTTTGGCACTCAGGCCAAAGAGTTCAATCTTGGTTTCATCAGACCAGTGAATCTTGTTTGTCATGGTCAGAAAGTCCTAGGTGCCTTTTGGCAAACTCTAAAGCTGGCTTTCATATGCCTTTTACTGGAACTCTCTCATAGTGACCAGCGGGTTCTTGGTCACCTCCCTGACCAAGGCCCTTCTCCCCTGTTTGCTCAGTTTTGACAGGTGGCCAGCTCTATGAAGAGTCTTGTTGGTTCCAAACTTCTTCCATTTAAGAATGATGGTCACTGTGTTCTTGGGGACCTTCAATGCTGCAGAAATGTTTTGGTACCCTTCCTCAGATCTGTGCCTTGACACAATCCTGTCTCGGAGCTCTATGGACAATTCCTTTGACCTCATCGTTTGATTTCTGCTCTGACATGCACAGTCAACTGTGAGACCTTATATAGACAGGTGTGTGCCTTTCCAAATCATGTCCAACCAATTGAATTTACCACAGGTAGACTCCAATCAAGTTGTAGAAACATCTCAAGGATGATCAATGGAAACAGGATGCACCTGAGCTCAATTTCCAGTCTCATAGCAAGGGTTCTGAATACTTATGTAAATAAGGTATTTCTGGGTATTATTTTTAATAAATGTGCAATAATTACAAAAAACAGTTTTCGCTTTTTCATTATGGGGTATTGTGTGTAGATTGAGGAATTGTTTTAATTTAACCCCTTTTAGAATAGGGCTGTAACATAACAAAATGTTTAAAAAGGGGAAGGGGTCTGAATACTTTCCGAATGCACTGTATATACTGTATACTGCCCAAGACTAGTTGTAATTTATTGTTGTGATTTGAAATATGTCAGGCAAATTGAGCCTATTTCATTCTCAATTTGCCTGACATATTTCAGTCACAACAGCAGGAGTGACAACATTGACAGTCTGCAGAATCTGCTATTATATATTTTATTAAAAGGGAAATAATCAATGACCTGATGTAACTGAAACACTACTGTGCCTCCATATTAAAACATTACTGTTACATCTTTGCTTTGTCTTGTCGCAGACTGTTGGAGAGGTGGGCATAGTGGAGAGCATCTCCCTGAAGAACTTTATGTGCCACTCTCTGCTGGGACCATTTGCGTTTGGGTCCAATGTCAACTTTGTCGTCGGCAACAATGGAAGTGAGTTCCACCACTTCTTCCTGACTCTTAAAAAAAAAAAAACTGATTTTTTTACTCTCAAGATGGTTTAATTGTTGACTGATTATAGATTGTTTGTATAGTGTCTCCACCTGTTACTCTTATCGCATGTTTTTTTCAGTATTGATCCAATGATGATGCTCTAAGATTTCAGTGCTGTGGTTCTGTTTCTGATATTGTGTTTCTAAACGACGGACAGGTGGAAAGAGTGCTGTCCTCACAGCTCTTATGGTGGGCCTGGGAGGGAAAGCTACAACCACAAACAGAGGGTCCTCCCTGAAGGGATTTGTGAAAGAAGGAGAGAGGTACTCGTGTTCCCTGATTGTATTTACACACTCCCTTGTCTTTGGGGACTATTTCTGCCAGATGTCTGTTGGAAGCATGGTCACTTACCTCGGGCAGTAAACCTTTGTAAATGGAGATTAGTGTTAACATACATCTGGCATCCTTGCAAGAGGAACTATTATTTCCCTTAGGAATTTCCATACAATAAAACGTGTCGCAAGAGATTCAAGAGTTTGTGACAAACCCTAAATGTCAGTGGCTACAGACTTCCCGCTCCCTAATGTGTTAACTATGCCATCTGCCCCATTTTTAATAATGCATGTGAAAGTGCCAAGTTTATCCTACTGTCATATTTGAGTAATATTGCAACCCGTTTGTGTCACTCTGCTCTCCCAGTTCAGCTGACGTCTCCATAACACTGCGTAACAAGGGCAGGGATGCCTACAAGCCAGAAGTGTTCGGCCAGGCTATCATAGTAGACCTCAAGATAACCCGTGAGGGCATGAGGACCTACAAGCTCAAGAGCAAAGCAGGTAATTAATGTAGTAAGAATGTATGGATTAACACTCTGTAAATGGGCCCTTCATTCAAACACGCCTATGGATCTGAGATATGTGCCTGACACTTTAGTGCAAAACACCCTTTAAAATCAATCTACATAGTTTATTCTGGATCTTAACATTAGGCTATATTTCAAAAAGTGATTCACTGAGCAGTAGATGCAGTATGAGCACATAAGAATGTACTTTGTCTTGCAGGTCATCTTGTGTCTGCGAAGAAGGATGAACTTTTGGCCATTCTGGATCACTTTAACATCCAGGTACTTCAACTTCTGTTGACCACCTGCAAGACTGTATGAAAAGATTGGAAACACTGTTGCTGTGATAAATAACTATTGATTTATTTTGTATAATCATTATTTTCCAAAGGTGGATAACCCTGTATCTATGCTAACTCAAGAGATGAGCAAGCACTTTCTGCACTCCAAAGGAGAAGGGGATAAGTACAGAGTCAGTTTGATATACTTGAATTTTTTCATTTATGAAATTCTGTATTTGGGGAGGACATGGTGTAAATTAAGGTAATAGCTTGCATCTTGCCAGCCTTGGTTGCAGGTATCAAATCTCTGTAACGTCTTATTTCTGCATTCACAGGAAGTGGTTAAATGTCAGTCTGGTTTTCAGTGTCAAATAGCATGAGGGTGAAAGAGCTCAATGTAGGCCTACCTTTTAGGATTGTTCTTACCTTGTTAGTGACTAAGTGTTTTGTTTTTCTTCCTCAGTTTTTTATGAAAGCCACACAGCTTGAGCAGATGAAAGAGGATTACACCTATATCATAACGACTAAAAATGTCACTCTAGACACTGTGGAGAAACACGAGGAGGTACGAATCCACTTGGCATATGTGCGGTGTGTTATGATATCACCCATCCAAAGTCCCTTAAATGCTTTTATCCAATCAGCCATGCGGCATGTAGTCCCATAGTGGGTTTATTTTTTATTGTTGAAAGATTACAGGGGCTTATAAAGCTGGAATTCAAGCTCTGATGTGCAAAGTCTTGTCCATGAACAACCAAGAGATCTTAATGGAGTTGTTATAAAGTAGCACTTTTTAAGTGTGAATCATTCTGTTTCAGTGTCTGGAGGGGTTAAAGAGGAAGTACCTGGAGAAAGAGGACCGGGTCAAAAGCCTGGCCTCGCTGGACGACATGCACAGTAAACTGGAGGAGCTGAAGAATCAGATGGCTTGGGCTCTGGTGAGGGGAAGCAGCATACCTTCAAAATATGAATCGAAAAGTGTATTTATATTATTTGTTTATTTATCAGGGGTCATGCACAACAGATACATTGTAGCAGATTTAGCTAACCAGCTAAATGCATAATCTGATGTAAAATCTCTTTTGCTATGTCCTGCGCCAGGTGTCTGAGATGGAGAAAGAGGTGAAGCCCATGAGAGAGAAGCTCCAATCAGAGGAGAGGTCCACCATCAAATACGACCAGAAAGTAGACGAGTGGAAGGTAACTAACATCACCCTCTTATTTTTACAGCCATAAGAATTTGGTGTGTTTCCTTCACATTCAGGAAAAATGCAGCTATTACTTAAGTTCAAAGTGACTATTTCCCCATGCTTGTTATTGCTGACGATTGTTCTTTATGACCTCACCTCCTGTCCAGGCCAAGGTGGTGGAGGCGGAGAAGAAGTACAAGGGTATCCGGGAGCAACTGGAGGCCATCACTGTGAGGGTGCAGCAGCTTGAGCCACAGAGTGCTGAGCTGAAGAACGAGGCTCAGAGCAGAAGCAAGGCCTTCAACACAGCCCAGGTGAGAGAACAGTGATGAGTGTTACTATACCCCAGAGTCTTCTAAATACCAGGGGTTTAGCAAGTGACAGAGATAAGGCTTAATATCATTAACCATTACATCTCCATAATCATAACTGCAGCACAATGGAAAAACTACAGCTTCCAGCTCAGATCTCAACGCTAACTATATATGTGAGAGCTCGATAACGAGGAGCTCTTTTCTAGTTCACTAGTTGTTGATTCATCTTAGTGGTGTCTCTCTTACAGGCCAGTGTACACAGATTCAAGACCAACCTGAGAGACCTGGAGAAGGACAAGGATCAGCTCTCCAGGAGAATTAATGAACTCAAGTTGAGGTAGTGCCTCGGATCCTTTCCTACCTCTTTTTCAGTTTCAAGATACAACTTTTATTGTCATGGGAAAAGTCATTGAATGTTTACCACAGACAAACGGGATTTCTTTCCCTTTTTTCTCCTTTCTGCCTCCCACAGTATCAGCCAGACGTCTGGTGCGGAGACCCAGGTGCGTGTTGAGCGCATGGAGAAGCTGCAGACAGACCTGGACACTCTGAACTTCCAGGACTCTACCCTAGGTCAGCAGATGGAACAGTTCCAGCAGGCTGTGTCCCGGGCCAAGGACGAGCTGGAAAAGATGATGTAGGCACTGGAAACTCCATTATATACAGGCCTGTATATAAGACTTGGCTGTACAACGCACACACACACACACTAGTGTCATCATAGGAGTCTGGAGCCATGCCACATGGTTAACAGGGCTTATGAAATACTCTCAGGGTGTTGTCTAATGTAAACGTTATGTGACAGCCATATCAGAAGTAGGAATATTATTTTGTATTTATACAGTTGAAGTCGGAAGTTTACATGCACTTGGGTTGGAGTCATTAAAACTCGTTTTTCAACCACTCCACAAATGTCTTGTTAACAAACTATAGTTTTGGCAAGTTGGTTAGGACATCTACTTTGTGCATGACACAAGTAATTTTTCCAACAATTGTTTACAGACAGATTATTTTACTTATAATTCACTGTATCACAATTCCAGTGGGTCAGAAGTTTACATACACTAAGTTGACTGTGTCTTTAAACAGCTTGGAAAATTCCAGAAAATTATGTCATGGCTTTAGAAGCTTCTGACATAATTTGAATCATTTGGAGGTGAACCTGTGGATGTATTTCAAGGCCTACCTTCAAAATCATTGGGAACATGGGAAAATCAAAAGAAATCAGCCAAGACCTCAGGAAAAAAAATTGTAGACCTCCACAGGTCTGGTTCATCCTTGGGAGCAATTTCCAAATGCCTGAAGGTACCACGTTCATCTGTACTAACAATAGTACACAAGTATGAACACCATGGGACCACACAGCCGTCATATCGCTTAGAAAGGAGATGCGTTCTGTCTCCTAGAGATGAACGTACTTTGGTGCGAAAAGTGCAAATCAATCCCAGAACAACAGCAAAGGACCTTGTGAAGATGCTGGAGGAAACGGGTACAAAGTATCTATATCCACAGTAAAACGAGTTCTATATCGACATAACCTGAAAGGCCTCTCAGCAAGGAAGAAGCAACTGCTCAAAAACCGCCATAAGGAAAGCCAGACTACGGTTTGCAAATCAAATCAAAAATCGATTTTATTTGTCGCATGCGCCGAATACAACAGGTGTAGGTAGACCTTACAGTGAAATGCTTACTTACAGGCTCTAACCAATAGTGCAAAAAAAGTATTAGGTGAACAATGGGTAAGTAAAGAAATAAAACAACGGTAAAAAGCCCGGCTATATACAATATCGAGGCTATAAAAGTAGCAAGGCTACATACAGGCACCGGTTAGTCAGGCTGAGGTAGTATGTACATGTAGAAATGGTTAAAGTGACTATGCATATATGATGAACAGAGAGTAGCAGTAGCGTAAAAGAGGGGTTGCCGGGTGGCGTGACACAATTCAGATGTCCCGGTTAGCCAATGTGCGGGAGCACTGGTTGGTCGGCCCAAATGAGGTCGTATGTACATGAATGTATAGTTAAAGTGACTTTGCATATGATAAACAGAGTAGCAGCAGCATAAATGGGGGGATTGGTTGGAGGGAGCACACAATGTAAATAGTCCGGGTAGCCATTTGATTACCTGTTCAGGAGTCTTATGGCTTGGAGGTAAAAACTATTGAGTAGCCTTTTTGTCCTAGACTTGGCACTCCGGTACCACTTGCCATGCGGTAGTAGAGAGAACATTCTATGACTGGGGTGGCTGTGGCCTTCCTCTGAGGTCCTGGATGGCAGGCAGCTTAGCCCCAGTGATGTACTGGGCCGTACGCACTACCCTCTGTAGTGCCTTGCGATCAGGGGCCGAGCAATTGCCGTACCAGGCAGTGATGCAACCAGTGATGCTCTTGATGTTGCAGCTGTTGAACCTAGTGAGGACCTCAGGACCCATGCCAAATCTTTTTAATTTCCTGAGGGGGAATAGGCTTTGTCGTGCCCTCTTCACGACTGTCTTGGCGTGTTTGGACCAATCTAGTTTGTTGTTGATGTGGACACCAAGGAACTTGAAGCTCTCAACCTGCTCCACTACAGCCCCGCCGATGAGAATGGGGGCATGCTCGGTCCTTCTTTTCCTGTAGTCCACAATCATCTCCTTAATCTTGGTTACTTTGAGGGATAGGTTGTTATTCTGGCACCACCCGGCCAGGTCTCTGACCTCCCTATAGGCTGTCTCGTCGTTGTCGGTGATCAGGCCTACCACTGTTGTGTCATCTGCAAACTTAATGATGGTGTTGGAGTCGTGCCTGGCCATGCAGTCGTGGGTGAACAGGGAGTACTGGAGGGGGCTGAGCACGCACTCCTGGGGAGCTCTAGTGTTGAGGATCAGCATGGCAGATGTGTTCCTACCTACCCTCACCACCTGTGGGTGGCCCGTCAGGAAGTCCAGGATCTAGTTGCAGAGGGAAGTGTTTAGTCCCAGGATCCTTAGCTTAGTGATGAGCTTGGTGTTGGTGTCCTTAGCTTAGTGATGAGCTTGGTACTCTGGTGTTGAACGCTGAGCTGTAGTCAATGAGTAGCATTCTCACATAAGTGTTCCTTTTGTCCAGGTGGGGAAGGGCAGTGTGGAGTGCAATAGAGATTGCATCATCTGTGGATCTGTTTGGGCGGTATGCAAATTGGAGTGGGTCTAGGGTTTCTGGGATAATGGTGTTGATGTGAGCCATTACCAACCTTTCAAAGCAGTTCATGGCTTCGGACGTGAGTGCTACGGGTCTGTAGTCATTTAGGCAGGTTGCTGTTAGGGTTTGTTTCTTTTGTATCATCATTGGTGAAATTAGCATTATGCCGGTATATTTAATTAAATCATTCAAAACCCTTTATTAATGCAATTGCAGACAGAAGTTGACAATCAGGAACATAGCACGCATGTTTCCGAGTAAGTTCTGCATCAAACAAAAGGTCTCAAGTTGTTTTATTAAACCGAAGTCCCACCTTAGTGATGTCACTGACTACGTCATTACCTTTTTACTCCTGAGACCAAAACCCTGCATCCATAGCTATACAAACATAGTTTCAGTGTTTATCTAAAAGCTAGGCAATAAATGTCCCCTCCCTAAAGTTGATTTATTGTGGAATGTCTAACTAGTCTCTTATCTCCCACACTCCCCTGCAGAGTTTTGTCTCAGTCACACAGACAGGGAGACCGAGAACAACTGTGGAAAATTTCTCTTAACTATATAATGAATATATTTTTTTTTAATCTATAGTCTAGGACCCTATAAATGTAAGGAGGGAGGGGTCTTATAACCCCTCTCCTTCTATTCATATAACATAAGCATAATCAATTATTCTAATACATCAAACATCTGTACAGTCCCAAATCATGACAGCTAGGTGAATCCTGACATTGCCTTTGTGTTCTTAGGCACAGGGACTATGGTGGTCTGCTTGAAACATGTTGATATTACAGACTCAATCAGGGACATGTTGAAAATGTCAGTGAAGACACATGCCAGTTGGTCAGCACATACAACTGCATATGGGGACAAAGATTGTACTTTTTGGAGTAGTGTCCTCTGGTCTGATGAAACAAAAATAGAACTGTTTGGCCATAATGACCATTGTTATGAACACCATCCCAACCGTGAAGCACGGTGGTGGCAGCATCATGTTGTGGGGGTGCTTTGCTGCAGGAGGTACTGGTGCACTTCACAAAATAGATGGCATCATGAGGTAGGAAAATTATGTGGATTTAGTGAAGCAAAATCTGAAGACATCAATCAGCAAGTTAAAGCTTGGTCGCAAATGGGTCTTCCAAATAGACAATGACACAAAGCATACTTCCAAAGCTGTGGCAAAATAGCTTAAGTCAACAAAGTCAAGTTATTGGAGTGGCCATCACAAAGCCCTGACCTCAAGCCTATAGACAATTTGTGGGCAGAA
The DNA here is from genome assembly GCF_002021735.2 of Oncorhynchus kisutch. Lineage (NCBI taxonomy): Eukaryota > Metazoa > Chordata > Actinopteri > Salmoniformes > Salmonidae > Oncorhynchus > Oncorhynchus kisutch. The sequence goes on along the minus strand of NC_034194.2, from coordinate 24,379,163 downwards.
CTGAAAAAGTGTGTGCGAGCAAGGAGGCCTACAAACCTGACTCGGTTACACCAGCTCTGTCAGGAGGAATGGGCCAAAATTCACCCAACTTATTGTGGAAGGCTTCCCAAAATGTTTGACCCAAGTTAAACAATTTAAAGGCAATGCTACCAAATACTAATTGAGTGTATTTAAACTTCTGACCCACTGGGAATGTGATGAAAGAAATAAAAGCTGAAATAAATTATTCCCTCTCCTAATTTTCTGACATTTTGCATTCTTAAAATAAAGTGGTGATCCTAACTGACATAAGACAGGCAATTTTTACTAGGATTAAATCTCAGGAATTGTGAAACTGAGTTTATATGTATTTGGCTAAGGTGTATGTAAACTTCCGACTTCAACTGTATATACAGTACCAGTCAACAGTTTGGACAAACCTACTCATTCAAGGGTTTTTCTTTATTTTGACTATTTTCTACATTTGTAGAATAATATTGAAGACATCAAGACTATGAAACAACAGATATGGGATCATGTAGTAACCACAAAAGTGTTAAACAAATCAAAATATATTTTATATTGGATATTCTTCAAAGTAGCCACCCTTTGCCTTAATGAAAGCTTTGCACACTCTTGGCATTCTCTCAACCAGCTTCATGAGGAATGCTTTTCCAACAGTCTTGAAGGAGTGCTGAGCACTTGTTGGCTGCTTTTCTTTCACTCTGCGGTCCAACTCATCCCAAACCATCTCAATTGGTTTGAGGTCAGGTGATTGTGGAGGCCAGGTCATCTGATGCAGCTCTACATCACTCTCCTTGGTCAAATAGCCCATACACAGACTGGAGGTGTGTTTGGGGTCATTGTCCTGTTGAAAAACAAATGATGGTCCCACTAAGCGCAAACCATATGGGATGGCGTATCGCTGCAGAATGCTGTGGTAGCCATGTTGGTGTGCCATGAACTCAAAATAAATCACTGACAGTATCACCAGCAAAGCACCATCACACCTCCATGCTTCATGGTGGGAACCACACATGCAGAGATCATCCGTTCACCTACTCTGTGTCTCACAAAAACACGTCAGTTGGAACCAAAAATCTCACATTTGGACTCATCAGACCAAATGACAGATTTCCACCGGTCTAATGTCCATTGCTCGTGTTTCTTGGCCCAAGCAAGTCTCTTCTTCTTATTGGTGTCCTTTAGTAGTGGTTTCTTTGCAGCAATTCGACCATGAAGGCCTGGTTCACGCAGTCTCCTCTGAACAGTCGATGTTGAGATGTGTCTGTTTCTTGAACTCTGAAGTATTTATTTGGGCTGCAATTTCTGAGGCTGGTAACTAATGAACTTATCCTCTGCAGCAGAGGTAACTCTGGGTCTTCCTTTCCTGTGGCGGTCCTCATGAGAGCCAGTTTCATCATAGCACTTGATGGTTTTTGTGACTGCACTTGAAGAAACGTTCAAAGTTCTTAAAATGTTCCTAATTGACTGACCTTCATGTCTTAAAGTAATGATGAACTGTTGTTTCTCTTTGCTTATTTGTGCTGTAATATGGACTTAGCCCTATTTGGTAAAAGACCATCTTCTGTATACCACCCCTACCTTGTCACAACACAACTGATTGGCTCAAATGCATTAAAAAGGAAATAAATTCCACAAATGAACTTTTAACAAGGCACACCTGTTAATTGAAATGCATTCCAGGTGAAATATAAGATTTAGATTTTTTTTTACACTTTTTTTTTGTTTGGTTACTATATGATTCCATATGTGTTATTTCATAGTTTTGATGTCGGTTGCTGGACAGAATCCCCTAACTGACAAGGTAAAATTTGTCGTTCTGCCCCTGAGCAAAGCATTTAACCCACTGTTCCCCGGGAGCCGAAGACGTGGATCAGCCGTCTTAAGGAAGCCCTCTGCACCGCTCTGATTCAGAGGGGTTGGGTTAATTGTGGAAGACATTTCTACGATGTAGAAAATAGTCCAAATAAATTAAAAAAATTGTATGTGTGTGTACATACATACATACATACATACATACAAACACATGTATGTATGTATGTATAACCCTGTGTGTGTTTGTCTCTGTTTCTCAGGCGAGAGGAGGAGGATCTGAAGAGGTCTATGGAGGCCATCAGGAGGAAGTTGCAGACCATGGAGGGCAGCCGCTCCGACCGCCTGCGCCGCTTCGGGGAGAAGATGCCCGCGCTGCTCGCCGCCATCGAGGATGCCGACAGGAAGGGCCAGTTCAGGAAGAAACCAGTGGGGCCGCTGGGTAAGACGTGTGTGTGTGTGTGTGTGTATTTCCATGCAAGCGAAAACTCTTATCTTACGCTTCATTATCCTTTCTGGATGTTATGCTTATTTGTGTAACCTTGTCATTGGTTAAAATAAAGCTCTTTCCAATGTCCTCTCTCTCCCGATGTGCCCCATACAGGGTACTGTATCCGTCTGAAGGACCATGAGCAGGCCCTGGCCGTGGAGAAATGTCTTGGGAGCCTGATGGTGGCCTTCACCTGTGACAACCACGAGGACGAGAAGTTGCTGCAGGGCCTTATGAGAGGGTACTACCAGGGGGGTAGGAGACCCCAGATCATCACCTGCCAGTTCTTCAACAGGGTCCATGACACCAGTAGGCGGTATGGCTGTTGGCTACCTACCACACCTGGTTTCAGGCTAGCTAGGCTTATTTGTACCTTCTAAAGGTTCATTTTGTTCTCTGTAACCACCATGTTTTCTGTCGTGTGTGTGTGTCAGGGCTGTGAACCACCCTGACTACCCGTCAGTCCTACAGTCTCTGGAGATCGAGGACCCAGTGGTTGCCAACTGCCTCATCGACCAGAGGGGCATAGAGACCATTCTGATCATCAAGGTAGGGCCATGGAATCTACTGCCACCATAGTTAGTTCACTCAAATATCATGATGTCACCTTGGATTGCCCAGTAGTGACTGCAATTATGATTTTGTTTTCAGTGTCGCCCTCTTTAAGGGAGAGTTCACTCTTTTAAAGTTTGAGCCGATAATAAGCTAAAACTTTAAATACTTGAACTATCCCCATGTAACAACTAATTTGCATGCTAAAAACAACATGAATGAACTTCAAGCCACTTCCTGTAGAAAACAGTAGCCTTTAGGACAGAAGAACCATTTCTGTGGTTCTAACCCCTCTGTCTGTACCATGTAGAGTCCTGCAGAGGCCCGCAGAGTGATGCAGGGCAGGCAGCCCCCTAGAAACTGCTACCAGGCTTTCACCAAGGAGGGAGACCAGTGCTACAACAACCGCTACTACTCCAACGACCAGAGGAGGTGTGACTACCTTAGCAGAGACGTAGAGGAGGAGATCAGGTAATGTGTGTGTGAGACGTCCATTTGTTTTGAAAAGGTTTCTGCTGCTCTGTTTTTCTGAGTCAATTTAATTAAGTGGTTTACCTTTCTCCCTCTACCCCTTCTCTCAATATCTCCATGTATCTCACTCAGGCAGTTGCAGGAAGAGATGCAGAACAAGGAGGCCCACTTGGATCGGTTCAGCCAGCAGAAGCAGAGGGTGGAGGAGGACATCAGGAACAACAACAGTCTCCTGAAGAGGGCCTACGACGACAGGAAGAGGGCCAAGGTAAAAACACACGCACTTCTTAAGATATTAGTATCTTGCTCAAGCTGGCCTTTGTGACAAAACAGCATCTCTCTCCAGAGCCATACCATGGATCCAACTAGAAATTATTTTGGAGAGCACAATGGTTCACCTCTGATTAGTCTAGATGTCGACTTACTAGGTCACAACTCTCCTCTCCCCTTCTGCTCTCCTCCAGGATAAGTTCAGGAGACTGCAGCAGGAGATCAGTGACCTGCAGAACGTGGAGGAACCCCAGTCTGAGGACCTCAAGCCTCTGGTGGGTACACACATCTAGGCACAGGGACAATATTTTAACATTTAGTTTTAGCTAATGTCGTTCATGAACATCTCGTTACCTTGTTCTCTCTTTCGCATTCCAACTGATATGATATACACAAACTGATGCACTCACCTTCCACGACACACACACACTCTGGCCTTCAGGAGGAGGAGCTGGAGGAGATCAACAATAAGATTTCAGCAGGTCGTGCGGAGAGCGAGGAGGCCCGTAGAAAGATGGCCCAGCTGAAGGCTTCCTGGGAGGAGGTGGAGCAGAGGTACCGCCAGCACAAAGACTCCATCAGCACTGTGGCCGAGGAGGCCGAACCCATCAAGGTCAGTCACATCAATATGGACTTCAATTTCTATTAACACGGAGGGAAGTTTGGTGTGCAAACCAGGAATGAACCAGGAGAGTGAAAAGGACTTAGTGATAACCCATGTCCTCATTTTGTTCCATACAGGGTCTCCATAGACATAATCAATCACACACAGATTATTTTTTATTAAACCTTTATTTTGTTAGGCAAGTCAGTTAAGAACAAATTCTTATTTTCAATGACGGCCTAGGAACAGTGGGTTAACTGCCTGTTCAGGGGCAGAACGACAGATTTGTACCTTGTCAGCTTGGGGATTTGAACTTGCAACCTTTCGGTTACTAGTCTAACGCTCTAACCACTAGGCTACCTGGCCAAACAGAAAAGGTAAAGCCAATAGATGGCGATACATCTCTCCTTCCCCCTTGTTTTCTCAGGAGGAGCTGAGTAAGAGCGACCAGGATGTGGAGAAGAGCAAGCACCATAAGAAACACTACGAGGACAAACGCAAGGTCCACATCAACACCATACAGGCCCTGAAGGCCAGCCTGGATCTCAAGGAGCAGGAGCTCACGGTACGTCTAGCTATAATCAGGGCCATCTTCTGTGTATGTTGTCCCTTACTTCCTGTGTGTCCCTGCTTAATGTGTGTTCTTTGTTGTAACCCTCCTGTGTCCCAGGCTTCTGTAGTGAAGGCCACAGAGATCTGTCCAGAGCGGTCCGAGGTGCGCCGGACAGCCAGGAGTCTGGACAGCGAGATCAGCCGTCTGAAGCTGAAGATCAGCACCCAGCAGGACCAGCAAGGCGACCGCGAAGAGGTCATCAGGTAACCTCCAACACCCCTAACCTCTGACCCTTCACCCCACACAAACATTTAAGGGATGTTTCACTCAAAATACAACCTTTTTATTTATTTATTTTTTCACTTGCCTTGGTTTTTGTTGATTCCCTAAGAGTTCTTGGATGTATATTTTGGTTACTTTGGTATTGTTATATAGGGTGTTATATAGTTATATAGTATGTTATATAGTATGTTTTGACAAGATTTCCATATAATAGGGCTGTCCATATGAAAATGACTAATGGGTAAACTAAGGGCAGAAGGTAAATGTTGCTTGCCTTCCTCCCTCTTCTCCCATCCAGGCAATACCAAGAGGCCCTTGTGAACTACAGTAACATTAACCAGCAGGTGAAGTGCCTCAAGCGCTTCATCCAGGTCCTGTGTAAGATCATGGACGATAGACACCGAGTCTACACAGAGCTGAGGAGGTAGCTGGATCCACCATTTACTTCCTGTCTGTCAATAGAATATCAGCTCTGTTATTTGACACCACTCACTGTCTCATAAGAGATTACAGAACAGCTGGATGGTACTGCTAGCATCAACGGCTGTTATAGAGCTATGCAAAATAGTTATTGAATGACTGAAGGGAGGCCATCTCAATCTATCGATGTGGTGTTAGATTTAGCGGAAAAGCAAAGCTGTTGCGCTATGGATTTGTTTTTAAATAGTTTTCCTTCCCACTATGTATCTCTTTTTAGGTTTCTCTCAGTGCGTTGCAAGATGTACTTTGACTCCATGCTGTCACAGAGAGGCTATATAGGGAAGATGATGTTCGAGCACAAGAACGAAACCCTATCCATCTCAGTAAGAATACACTACGGTTTTAATGCACAGAAATACCTTTTCACATGTACCCTTCTTGAATGCAAAAGCAGTTATAGGTTATAAAAAAACTATGTATGCCTAATAATCAAGTTACCCTCACATTCCCCTGCTCCACCCCCCTTTCCCATTTGTCAATGTCTTTCTTTTACTCTTCTCTTTCTGCATCATTCTTTGTCTCTACCCATCTTCTCCCTCATCTTCCCTCCCTCTCTCAGGTCCAGCCAGGTGTGGGGGATAAGGCTGCTCTGAGTGACATGCGCTCTCTGTCTGGAGGAGAGCGCTCGTTCTCCACTGTCTGTTTCGTTCTCTCTCTCTGGGCCATCGCTGAGGCCCCCTTCCGCGCCCTCGATGAGTTTGACGTCTACATGGTAATGCCGCCATATCAGAAGGATGGATGAATGACTTAACCATTTTAAAATGCATATTAAAGGGATACTTCAGGATTTAGGCCATTAAGCATTTATTCCTACTGTTAGGTTCTGAACAAAGTCTAAACTCAAACGGACAACTAGGAAAAGCTCAAACCAAGTTTATTCAACCCACTGAGTTCTTCATCTGCAAAACACAACATACAAGTCACACAAGTATATATTTATAACTGTTGACTAGAAGTCACCTCCTTGTATGTCTAAGATAAGCAATTCATCCCTGTTCCTCCGGGTGATCTCTGGCCCCCATCCCAGAGGTTTCTTCTCTCTTCAACTGTTGACCTTATCTCGAGTTGAGTTCCACATCCCTTCTTGACCTAGTTCTACAGCAGCTGGCCTGTATTATCAGGAACTGATGCTCATTATTAATATTCAGCAACAACATGTTTGAACAGAGACACTTTCTCTCCTTCCCTTTGTCTCACTCAGTAACTTTCCATACACACAGTACCTATTCACCTTTCATTGACCCCTTACATACATGCTAAGTGATCAGTCCGTTCTAATATAGTGACCGGAATAAGTATATTTCAAGATAGAATCCAACACTACTTACCCAAAGTCAGACAAACTGCTGGATACCGTTTTTATGTCCCTGCGTGCAGTTTGAAGGAAGTTGAAGGTAGCATAAAAATGGTATTCATATGTTTGTCTGACTCTGGGTAAGTAGAAAAAAAGGCTTGCCGGCAATTGCCTGAATCCCGAAGTATCCCTTTGAGTTGCTTCAGTCAATTAAATACATTTCAAATATGAACTTACTTTTAATCTAAGCTCAGGTGTCTTCTGTAGCCTACACTGTGAGGACGGCTAAGATTGACACATTGTTCTTCATATTTTTGCTCTGTTATTTCAGTCAATCGTTCTGTTCTGTTGACACTGTCTGTCAGTAGATGTAACTGTCTTTTTAGGACATGGTGAACCGAAGGATATCCATGGACATGATGTTGAAAATCGCTTCTAGCCAACGTTACCGACAGTTCATATTCCTCACCCCACAGAGCATGAGGTATTGTAGCCTTCCATCACCCTCCTGTGTGGTATTTTGGTACAGCCGTGGTATTTCATTAAGCATCTCTGTTCTATTTTATAAACGGTGGTTTGAGCCCTGAATGCTTATTGGCTGACAGCCGTGGTATTTCAGACCGTATACCACAGGTATGACTAAACATTTATTTTTACTGCTCTAATTATGTTGGTAACAAGTTTATAATAGCAATAACGCACCTCAGGGCCAATATACCACATCTAAGGGCTGTATCCGGGCACTCCGCGTTGAGTCGTGCATAAGAACAGCCCTTTGCATTGGTATATTGGCCATGTACCACACCCCCCTGGGCCTTATTGCTTAATCTATATCATGGCTTTGCCTAATTATCTCTCATTTGCATATTCAATTTATCAAAAATAGTGTACTTAAAATAAATGTCTTGGTTGGTGGTTGTGTTCCCTATAGCTCTCTCCCAGTCAACAACCTGATCCGGATCCTGCGGCTGAAAGACCCGGACCGTGGCCAGACGGCTCTTCCCTTTGGACAGAGGAATGAGGAAGAGGAAGAGGAGGAGTGAGAAAGAGGTCAACCTGAGACTGTTTTACAAAGTCCTCACTAAATGATGTGGATGTGTTTGTGATTCACATTTCTTCTAAGTTAAGTGTTTTGTAATTGTTAAAATTCTAGACACAAAAATAATGACCTAGTTTGCATTTATTTATGCTGCTATTGCTAAAGTTACAGTGTTGCAATGTTTTACCAAACACTATTTCTGTAAATGCTTTTTTCTTTTCTAACTTTGTACCGACTTAATTTTGTTATGAGGAATAGCACATTTTGATACTTTGTATGGCAAGACAGAGATTTGAGAAGTCTTTAATGAGCTTTTCCAGTGATTAACAGAAGCTCAACCTGTTATATTTGTGCAGATTTTATTGTTAGAACAATTGTCATGTTTGCTAGATTGTTTCAGTCGATCGTTCTGTTTCTGCAGACAATTTAACAAAATAAAATGATACTTTTGTTAGGATTTGAAATGACCTTGTCATTGTCTAGATAAGTTTGATACATTTATATCCATTGCTTGACTGTACAATAATTGTCAGTACAGTTAAATTTACAAAACTAGTTTTGTACAGTTGTGTTTTTAATGGTTAGTCCTGAGTGTTTTAGATTCAAGGCAGATGAGGTATCCTACTGATTACTGACATCTCAAAGTGATAACTGTCCTTAACACAGGAAAATCTGAAATACAAGGCTGTTGGGGTAATTCCCTAGGGGTCATGGAAACGAGGCAGGGCCCGTACTTTGATGGGTGGGGCGGCGAGGCTCAGGCCCCCACAGGTGGAGATGTCCACGTCGTCAGCAGTCATCCCGATGGGGGGAAGGAAGGAAAAACGCTGCATGAGGGAGGTGTAGAAGAGGAAGAGCTCCATGCGGGCCAGAGTCTCGCCTACACACACTCTACGACCTGGGAGGAGAGATGGGCGGAGCAATTGGAGGATGAGTGAGTAAACTCACTTTTGCTTGGGACAATTCTACTAGTAGTACACAATGCAATCCTAAGCTATAGAATTACTACAACTGGTGAACATAAGGATGATGTCTGTTAAGACAATCAACAGTCGTACGTTCACAACCTGGCTTCTGTTACCTGCGGAGAAGGGCATGAAAGCCTCCCTCTTGACAAACTTGTCATCGACGTTGAGAAAGTGGTGAGGGTAGAAATCATCCGGCTTCTCCCAGTGAGCCTTATCACGGTGTACTGACCTCAGCAGTGGGATAATGTAGGTCCCCTACACACATACAATAATTTGAATGTGCCATTGTCAAGGAAAGGATGTTTGGTGCCGTATGGGGGACAGGTAGTATATTTCACTTTACCATAACTGTCTTGCTTAACTGTCTGGTTATTGTTGATTCACTAAAAGGTGCAGGTCAGTGTCTGCTAGTTAGTTGTGAGTGGGCCTGCCTTAGGTATGAAGAAGCCTTTGAGGCTGACGTCGGCTGTGGTCTCGTGGGGCAGGCCCATGGGCAGGATGTCAGCGAACCTCTGGGTCTCATGGATCACTGCGTCGGTGAAGGGCATCATCTGCCTGTGCTGGATCCTTGGCGTGGAACCACTAATCACCTTGTCTATCTCCTCATGGACCTTACCTGAGAGGACATAGGAAGTAGACTGAGTATAAGGAGGGCTTGTGAGATTTCACCTCTTTCTGTATTTTAATGCACCTTCTCTATTTGAAACATTTGCATGTCAATCCCAGTTTGTATGTTTGTTTCGTATTACACTTTATGCCGTGGAATGAGAAGGTGGTAGCTTTATGGTAGCCTATTTTTTACTTATTTTCCTCATTGATCCAAAATGGCTGGTGACATGTGGTTTCACTCACTCTGTATTTCAGGATACTTGATCATGAACGCCAAGGCCCAGGCCAGGGTGCTGGAGGTGGTTTCCGTCCCAGCCACAAACATGTTGGTGACGGAACACAGGAGGTTCCACTCATGGAAGTGGGAATAGGGATTATCCTTTTCCTAATAAATATATTTTAGTTGAGGAAAGGCATTAGGTATGGGACAAAACATGGGACCATTAGGAAGTGGGTTATGCTGTATTGTGGGAGTGGCAATTTCAAATCCCTTTCAGGCAAATCTGTAGCACATCTCTATCCCCCCTCAAAAAGGGTTTCCAAGTGCAAAAGGGCATTTTGACCCATAGTTGGTGTGACTGACATTGAGGCCTGGGTTCACCTCCTGCTGCTTGTTGAGGAATGTGTCGATGTAGCTACGGGAGTCATTCTCATCCAGGATCTGTCTGTGCTGGATGAAAATCTTCCTGAAGAAGGCCTTCAGGTTGTCCTGGTACGCCAGCACTCTGTGGTGAGGCCCTGGCAGCGGGTGGATCACTGGGTACATGTTATACAGCTGGAGAAACGAGCATGGGGGTTCATGTTTATATGTGAGAAATTCACTTCAGTTTTTTTACTTGTCAATGTTATGATTATAATGTGTATTGTGAGGGCATTTTCTGTTGAACCTTACTAATGCTTGTGTACTAAAATATCCATCTTTAAGCCTAGGCATTGGGCTTGAGATGGTTAAAGAAACTAACTCAGAAAAGAGCGTGTGTATTAGCAGAGAACTGTTCTAACTGTTCTGTGTGTGTAGTATGACCACATGATGTCTGGGAGCTCAGCCAAGAGTTGACAAAAACACATTGGTTAATCTTAGTTTAACTGGAGACAGGGCAAAGTGTTATGTTCTGCACACCCGTGATGGAGCTACTGTTCTGTTTGGAGCCTGTTCTGGGTGAAAGGTTCTTGTTTTGTGTTTGTGTGTGTGTGTGGGGGTAGGAAATATAGTGGGGCAAAAAAAGTATTTAGTCAGCCACCAATTGTGCAAGTTCTTCCACTTAAAAAGATGAGAGACGCCTGTAATTTTCATCATAGGTACACTTCAACTATGACAGACAAAATGAGAGAGAAAAAAATCCAGAAAATCACATTTGTAGGATTTTTTTTAATGAATTGATTTGCAAATTATGGTGGAAAATAAGTATTTGGTCACCTACAAACAAGCAATATTTCTGGCTCTCACAGACCTGTAACTTCTTCTTTAAGAGGCTCCTCTGTCCTCCACTCGTTACCTGTATTAATGGCATCTGTTTGAACTTGTTATCAGTATAAAATACACCTGTCCACAACCTCAAACAGTCACACTACAAACTCCACTATGACCAAGACCAAAGAGCTGTCAAAGGACACCAGAAACAAAATTGTAGACCTGCACCAGGCTGGGAAGACTGAATCTGCAATCGGTAAGCAGCTTGGTTTGAAGAAATCAACTGTGGGAGCAATTATTAGGAAATGGAAGACATATAAGACCACTGATAATCTCCCTCGATCTGGTGCTCCACGCAAGATCTCACCCCGTGGGGTCAAAATGATCCCAGAACCACACGGGGGGACCTAGTGAATGACCTGCAGAGAGCTGGGACCAAAGTAACAAAGCCTACCATCCGTAAAACACTACGCCGCCAGGGACTCAAATCCTGCAGTGCCAGACGTGTCCCCCTGCTTAAGCCAGTACATGTCCAGGCCTGTCTGAAGTTTGCTATGAGAAGAATGTCATATGGTCAGATGAAACCAAAATATAACTTTTTGGTAAAAACTCAACTCGTCGTGTTTGGAGGACAAAGAATGCTGAGTTGCATCCAAAGAACACCATACCTACTGTGAAGCATGGGGGTGGAAACATCATGCTTTGGGGCTGTTTTTCTGCAAAGGGACCAGGACGACTGATCCGTGTAAAGGAAAGAATGAATGGGGCCAAGTATTGTGATATTTTGAGTGAAAACCTCCTTCCATTAGCAAGGGTATTGAAGATGAAACGTGGCTGGGTCTTTCAGCATGACAATGATCCCAAACACACCGCCCGGGCAACGAAGGAGTGGCTTCGTAAGAAGCATTTCAAGGTCCTGGAGTGGCCTAGCCAGTCTACAGATCTCAACCCCATAGAAAATCTTTGGAGGGAGTTGAAAGTCTGTGTTGCCCAGCAACAGCCCCAAAACATCACTGCTCTAGAGGAGATCTGCATGGAGGAATGGGCCAAAATACCAGCAACAGTGTGTGAAAACCTTGTGAAGACTTACAGAAAACGTTTGACCTCTGTCATTGCCAACAAAGGGTATATAACAAAGTATTGAGATAAACTTTTGTTATTGACCAAATACTTATTTTCCACCATAATTTGCAAATAGATTCTTTAAAAATCCTACAATGTGATTTTCTGGATTTCTTTTTCTAATTTTGTCTGTCATAGTTGAAGTGTACCTATGATGAAAATTACAGGCCTCTCTCATCTTTTTAATTGGGAGAACTTGCACAATTGGTGGCTGACTAAATACTTTTTTGCCCCACTGTACATAATTTGGGAAAACATTCAAAGGCTCTTGCTTGCCAAACTTGGGGGAACCGTTGAGCTACTGTTAGAGGAAGTATGTCTGGAGTGACTTACTGTCACTTTGGCACCTACTGTATTGTCCTCACTCAGTTACGACAAACTGAAACAACCTTTTAATTATCGTCTGTACCCTGTAACCCAGTTTCGTCTCTCCTTCTGTACACACATAAGATCACGTTTTTCTCAAAAGCTTGCATAAGATCGTTTGCCTATATAAGGCTTCTGTACTCTTTGTACAGCAGGCTCTCCATTTCACCTGCTTTCACGTGGGTGGTGCGACCAGCCTCAATGTTTTTAATAAAAGTAATTCCTTGATTGATTGACTTTTCCTCTCCTCATTATTAGTTAATGGCAGAATTTCCACCACAGTATCCAGCATTTTAATACCTCTATGGAAAGGAACAACAAATATCCCAAATACTGTCATGTAGTATCATACCTGAATGAACGGTGAACTGGTCAGCCTGAAGCTTTCATAGTTCATTTCCAAGAGCTTAATAAAGATTGGGTCATCATACTCCATCCTGTGGCCCATGATCAGAGAGACGATGATGTTGGACGCTGCCGCATTCAGAGGAATGGTGGTCTGGAAGCCATCACCTGGCTCAGTCACAATAGTTTCATAAAAACACATGAATTAATGTCAATCAAATCAAAGTTAATTCATTCAATGATCTGCTGAAGTTTTCTTTATTGTTCTATGTGTAGCATTTTGTGTGACAGTTGAATAATCCATGTATTTGTAGTTTTATCTTCAGATCCAATATGGCCTCACCGTTATGAGCTGCAAAGCTATTTACAAGGTTTTCTGACTCTTCGATGATTTTCTCCTCTATGTTCCTCTTTCCCATTCCCAAATCCCTGAGCACCGTCAGAGTGAACCTCCGAATGGTCCTCCAGGAGTCCCCATGGCCGAATATGATTCCTGTTTTGACGGGGAGAAAACAACATTGTCAGAATGTCACAGATTAACTGTTATTATAAGGAATAATTGTAGGTACCTAAAGTATTCCTTTGCTTTTTATGTGGACCTGTAGGTTTGTTGTGGGATGGATTTTACCCAGCAGTTATCCACTTAAAATGCCATGCCACTACGTTAAGATAAAAGACATTGCTTGTGACTGTAAACTGCCATTGTCAACACTGAACAGTTGACATAAAAACATGACTGCGCCTAGAATCAAGACCGATAATGTGGTTCATGATTATTAAAGAGATTTTGGTCAGTCGAGGTTGGCCTGTACCGTTTCCTCTGGTGATCTGTTTGAATACTGGGATGTCTGGCCGCTCAGCAAATTGATCAGCCTGAGTGACCAAGGCCTCCTTCACCATCTCATAGCCACACAGAACCACGGTCTTACGCAAGCCCATCTGAATGCTGAACACGGGTCCAAACTTGTCCTTCATCTGGGGAGAAAAGAGGGGGTGAAGAGAGAGGGAACACAAATATCACAATGTCCCATGGGAATGAGATATATCATTATAATGTGTTTCCTTTTTGTCCTACTATCTCTGTTAAAATGTAACAAACTCATATTCGAGGCACGCAAGCAACAACATGTTCCAGTATGCACCAGTTCCGTGGAGATTTTGTACATCCTTAGAGACAAACATACAGTTAATAAGCTGCTCCATTCGGGATTGCCTAAACAGGAATTTAGTGACGGGAGTAGTGGAGAGTACATTTAGGACAAAGATGGATAGATATGAAGTGGTCAAGAACTCTTGAGAGTTCAAGCAAAGCACCTGGGTTAAATTGTTCCAACAATTGTTTACAGACAGATTATTTCACTTCTCACTGTATCACAATTCCAGCGGGTCAGAGGTTTACCAACACTAAGTTTGACTGTGCCTTTAAACAGCTTGGAAAATTCCTGACATCATTTGAGTCATTTGGAGGTGTACCTGTGAATGTATTTCAAGGCCTACCTTCTGTCTCCTAGAGATTAACGTACTTTGGTGCGAAAAGTGCAAATCAATCCCAGAACAACAGCAAAGGACCTTGTGAAGATGCTAGAGGAAATAGTTACAAAAGTATCTATATCAACAGTAAAACGAGTCCTATATCGACATAACCTGAAAGGCCACTCAGCAAGGAAGAAGACACTGCTCCAAACCGGCATAAAAAAGCCAGACTACGGTTTGCAACTGCACATGGGGACAAAGATCGTACTTTTTGGAGGAATGTCCTCTTGTCTGATGAAACAAAAATAGAACTGTTTGGCCATAATGACCAATGTTATGTTTGGAGGAAAAAGGGGGAAGATGGGAAGCTGAAAATCCCAATCCCAACTGTGAAGCACGGAAGTGGTAGCATCATGTTGTGGGAGTGCTTTGCTGCAGGAGGGACTGGTGCACTTCACAAAATAGATGGCATCATGAGGTAGGAATTATGTTGATATATTGAAGCAACATCAGGAATTTAAAGCTTGGTCGCAAATGGGTCTTCTGAATGGACAATGACCCCAAGCATTCTTCCAAAGTTGTGGCAAAATGGCTTAAGGACAACAAAGTCAAGGTATTGGAGTAGCCATCACAAAGCCCTGACCTCAATCCTATATCAAATTTGTGGGCAGAACTGAAAAAGCTTGTGCGAGCAAGGAGGCCTACAAACCTGACTCGGTTACACCAGATCTGTCAGGAGGAACGGGCCAAAATTCACCCAACTTATTGTGGGAAGCTTGTGGAAGGCTGCCCAAAACATCTGACCAAAGTTAAACAATTTAAATGCAATGTCACCAAATACTAATTGAGTGTATGTAAACTTCTGACCCATTCTCTCTACTATTATTCTGACATTTCACGATCTTAAAATAAAGTGGTGATCCTAAATGACCTAAGACAGGGAATTTTTACTAGGATTAAATGTCAGGAATTGTGAAAAACTGAGTTTAAATGTATTTGGCTATGGTGTATGTAAACTTCCGACTTCAACTGTACATGGGCTCGGGAAGAGGTGACTCGGCAGTTTTCGGAGGCTCCCGGGGGAACTCAGGTAACCTCTAGTTCTCTCGGCAACAGCGCCGTCAGCGACTTCCGGGATAACTCAGAGGCGAGGTGGAATCATTGGACGAACGAGTGAAATTAAATCTCCTCTCCTTCCTGCATTCCCGTAATCGCCCATCGATCCAAATGGTCAAGGTGATGAGTGAGTCGAGATCTGTCTATAGTTCCCGGGCAGCAAGCTCGTCCTTTACTTCCTCTGATACTCCATGCAGGAACATGTCGAACAGTGCTTCCGGGTTACAAGCACTCTCAGCTGTCAACGTGCGGAAATCTACTGCATAGTCTTTAACACTGCGGGAGCCTTGCCGAAGCTGGAGTTACTTCCCAGAAGCCTCTCTTCCGGACAATGGAGCATCAAAAACATTCCTCACCTCTGCCACAAACTCCTCCAGACTGAAGCATATTGCCGACTGTTGTTCCCATACTGCCGTCGCCCAGGCGAGGACCCTCCCGGACATCAGCGTGATGAGGTACACTATCTTAGAGTGGTCCGAGGGGAAGGAGGAGGGCTGCAGCTGGATGATGAGGGAACACTGAGCGAAAAACGCCCGGCAGGTGCCCGACTCTCCATCGATGCGCTCCGGGGGAGGTAAGCAGGGTTCCTGGGAAGACGGGGTGGCCGGGGAGGCGCCGCTACTAACAGCTGGGCTACTGAAGGGCTAGGAGGTTACTGTCGTGGTAGGGTGCCTAACAGACAACCCACGGAATTGCTCCTGCAATGTGTTCAATGCTTGGTCGTAGCGTTCGGTCAAGGTCTGGAACCCTTCCATAAGACCACGAAGCAACTCCTGCCTTCCAATGTTGGCTCCTTGGGAGGAGATGGCGTTGCGGAGCTTGTCCGAGTCTGCTGGGTCAGTCATGGCCAGATCGTACTATCACATTTCAGGTATGACCCAGATGCAGACAGTGTCGAAGTAACAAAAGTTCTAATACAGGGGCAGGCAAACGACAGGTCAAAGGCCGGCAGGGGTCAATAATCCAGTGAGGTGAGGCAAGGTACAGAACGGCAGGCAGACTCAGGGTCAGTGCAGGCAGAATGGTCAAAACCGGGAATGACTAGAAAACAGGAGCAAGAAACAGGCAGGAGCAGGGAAACACACGCTGGTAGGTTTCACGAACAAAACGAACTGGCAACAGACAAACAGAGAACACAGGTAAAAATACACAGGGGATAATGGGGAAGATGGGCGACACCTGGAGGGTGGAGACAAGCACAAAGACAGTTGAAACAGATCAGGGTGTGACACTGATTGGGTCTTTGTAGAGGGGTTCTTACCTCCATCAAGGTCTGATAGGGTCTTTTCTAAAGGGGTTCTTACCTCGATCAAGGTCTGATAGGGTCTTACCTCGATCAAGGTCTGATAGGGTCTTTATAGAAGGGTTTGTACCTCCATCAAGGTCTGATAGGGTCTTTTATAGAGGGGTTCTTACCTCCATCATGGTTTGGTAGGGTCTCTTCAGGTCCAGGTTGAAGGTGTTCCCCAGCAGCGGTAGACCTCTGGGGCCTGGAGGGAAATTCTTAGGGTTTGTGTTTCGATTGATGATGAAAAGGAGGATGATTAAATTCAGGGTAATAAACATAACGGACATGCCACTTAGAGAAAATAATTCTAGAACAGACATATTTTGTTTTTAATCGTTTTTTTCTGACTCAATTTGGGATGTCTTTGAAATAAATATTGTTAGAGGCCGTAGTTCATAGTCATTCCAGGAATGCTACTGTATCCGTTGTTCCTTTGAAACCTCCTGCAAAAACATAAAGAAGAGATTGCATTAAAATACTGGCCAGGGTAAAAGTTTCTCTCTATGGACAGTATTTGGAAGTAAGTCGATTGGGCCTCTCATGAAGAATGAGGACTGCTTTTCAGGAATTTACACAGCGCATAAAATGCCAACTTTGGGAATCTTTATTTCAAGTTATGATGTTTGTGTTTATATTAATTGTGTATGTTACAGATCAAATCCAACAAATATTGATTTTTGCCACATGAAAATTGGCATAATACCCACGTCTGATACTGCTGTAGAAAAAATATCTAATAATTTATACACTGATTTCTTTTGTTTATGTCTCACTGTTAAAGTGGACTTGTTTACTTGTATAAATCTTTCACGTAGTTCTCTTGAACGGACTATGGGCACATTCATGAAAAAACATTCACTCGCCATGAAAGAACTACACTACTTTTATTTGTCTGACATGTCCTTTCCCATGTTCATTCTGCAATAGAAAACATTGATCATATCATGAAACATTATGAGGCTTAATAATTAAAGCAATTTGCAAGAATAAATATCCTACCTGAAGGAAATGAGAGTTGTTGTGTCCTCTCCTTGCTCCTGAGGCTTCAGTTCACGGTTTTCCAGAACTGTATTGTTAGACTCGCTGACACCAGCTCTCAAAGTCACAGCTGTGTAGTCATGTAGATCGCGCGCCAACCAGTCTTTAATTATTCTATAAACGTACTTACCACCAGGGTCATATTTCCACTAAACCACCAGGGTAATATTTCCACTAAACCACCAGGGGCATATTACACATTTTCTCCACTCTCTTATCATTAAAACGCAAACTGACTGTGGATCAGTTTCTAGAAATGCGCCTGATAGAGGGCGGCATTGCGTTGTAGCTGGGGCAGGCAGCGACCTGAGGGGTCAATTTACTTCATTATGGGCCCGTTATAGGTCTCATTCACTATGGCTATGGGTATTGCTTTTTAACACAATTTAGGCCTATATAGTATATAAATCTGCGGTTCTAATCCACAAGATTATGTTACAATGAATTAGCATGTTAAAGACAAATCATGTGTGTGTGCAACACAACTTCCTGCACAAACCAGTCTGACTACATCTTTAAGGGCAACGTGCCAGCAGTCCAATGGAATGCACGCCCATTCAAGCACATACCTTGTGTTGACAACATAGCAGCAAGTGACAGATTTCAATTCTACCATGACTGCAACAAAGAACGGCAACTACCACCTGAGAGACAACAATGAAGCCCAAATCTCTCGTATTGAGGTTATTTAGTAATACTGAGTCCTTAGGTGAGAGGCAAGTGGAGAAAGGAGCCAGGTATCACCGACAAGTAGACTGTTCGGACCAACATGAGACCCCCGGCCCCCAGGTAGAGGATGGGGGGACAAAGAAAGAGAAGTGTGCCACTGAGATCCATTTTGCCTTTTTACCGGAGAGGTACGAGCCCCTAGTCGAAGAGGATGAAGGAAGGCAAAGAGCGAAAGAAGAAAAGAAAAACAAGAAGAAGAAAAAATACAAGAAAGTCAAGAAGGTAGATTTGGTGAAAAACATTACTGCTGCATGTATCTTTCTGTGCTATTATATTTATAAAAAATAGGTCTCGTTTTTTCCCCCTTCAATGATTAACTTTAACCAATGTTTTGTTCAATGGTAATTAATCCTTAACTAACCATTATGATGCACATAACCTTTGAAAATCAAATGTATTCTGTTTTGTTATAATTACACTGGTATAACAACCTTCAGTTGTTCATAATCATAACATTTATATTGTCAATAGGAAAAAGACAGTAACATCAATGCTACATTTTCAGATACTTTCAACTATAGAATTCCCTGTAGTGTATCATTTCCAACACAGTATGTAATAGTTGCGCATAATATGGGTAAGTTCGAGGCAATATCATAATCAATATCATTATCGTGATACAATTATCACAATATGGCACCAGGCCATCAAACCTGCATCAAATTGCCTGACACTCATCATATGACTGAATGATGTCAAATCAATAATAAGAATCACAAACCATAGAGCTCGAAAGATCATTGTGAAATAGGACCACAAAATAGAGGCTTTTCATGAAAGAAATCGGTGTTACAAACCAATCTATTGTGATTGACTTTTCTCAGATTGTTGTTTTCTAATCAGCACCTCACATTAACACTTTGTTTCTTACTGTTTGCTTTCAACACTGATTGTGTTACTGTGACACAATATGAACTACAAGTTGAATGATACAATAAATATATCAACAGTGACTGATTGTATCTTATCTATCTTGCCACCACCCATATGCCTGGCTTCTCTCCAGATTTAGATTGTTTTAAGACCTCTCCCTGTGTTAGTCTGTTCCACTGTGCTAGATACAGTGTGTTTGGGGTCAAAGGGGAATATCTAAACCATAACATAAAACATGAAAAGACAGTCATGGTCCAGTTCTTTGACTTAAAAATATTTCCTGTCAAGAAACTCCCCATTTCTATGTAAACAGTGTTTGTGGGTTGTCATGCAGGGAAAGCTCAGAAAATATAACATAGACAAACATATAAACAACAGAGGACTCTGGGTGAGAATGGTGCCGGCTCACCTGGGTGACGCCAGAGCGACCTCTGCGGCCACAGATGGTACACGAGCTGGAATCCCCTCTGGTCTCCCTGCGCACCGCCCCTCCCAGCTCCATAGGTATCGGAGAGGGGCTGCGGGGGGATGGAACCACCAGGTCCCAATCTGAACGTCCACGGTTAGCCAGCAGGTTGTCCAGCCGGATGGACAGGTCCACCAGCTGGTCAAACGTGAGGGTGGTGTCTTCACAAAGCCAAGACAGATAAGGAAGAAATGACATGTGACTAAATGCCATCAATCAGTTGGAAGGACCATGACAAACCCCATTCAAAGTACAGGAATAACTAAATGGAGTGTTATTATGGCGCAGTAAGTGACCATAATCCTACATTTGGTTATTCCTGTACTGTGTATGGGATGTGTTATGGTCCTTCCAACTGATTGATGGCAGTTGGTCACATGTCATTTCTTCCTTATCTGTCTTGGCTTTGTTAAGAAAGTTCATATTTTACCACTCACACACGTGCTATGGTGTGTGTTGTGTATAAGGTTATAATAACTGGGAAAGAGTCTGCCAATCTGCCAATCAGTTATATTGGATCATGTTAAAAATCCTGTTGCCGCTACATGCCCCCAGGAATTCACTGTAAACATAACCATCTAATATCAATGCTACAGGTCTACAGGTGACAGGGGTGTTTGGACGTTTGATTTGAGGCCTTGATAGTGATACATTTCAAGATTACAGGTTGGGAAATGTTTTGGTGTTTTTGAACATCCCCTGATGCAGTCAGTTCAGACACTCTGGGATAGCGCCAGCTGGCCAGCCCTTTCCTGAACACTAAACATGGAACCCTATTGTTCAGCACAGGGATCACTGCTTATTTTAGTTAGACAAATAAAAAGGATGCTGTGATTTCCCCCTTGCTGTGCTGGGTGCCCATTGTCTGAGTAGGGAGCAGATTGGTTCGGTCTGAGCATGTGTTTAATAATGTAATCCCTTATTCTTGACCTAGTTCTGTCCTCAAGATCTGTTGATGAGCTGAAAATCATCCTCACACTTACAGCAGCCCACTGTATGTTCCATCTGCAGATAGGATGAGTCATTTAATGATGATTAGGTTTGTATTGCTGGTGATGGTGATGGTTGTTAATTGATGATCAGTTTATTGACTTTGCTCTCTGTGCGTGCTTTGTCTTCCAGAATGTTGGCAAGGCCCTTCGCTACAGCTGGAAGTGTTTGATGCTTGGTCTTCACAGTATGGCAGCAGGCTATTCCACCCCACTCACTGCCGCTGCTACCCTCGTTCCAGAGTTTCATGCGGGCAGGGACAGGGGCTGAGAGGACCAATCACAGTGATCTGTAATCCTTCTTAATGTTCACTGACTCTATCTCTGTGGCCCCAGGGTCTCAAATTAAACCAGCACTGAAAACGCTCAATTGCTAGTCTTCTCTACATTATGAAATTATAGAATTTCAATATCCTGTTGTAGAATAATGATAAAAATGATTTGATTCTCATTGCAAGATTGTGCATGTTTATAAGATGTAATAAACTGTTTATGTTTTTATAGTTACTTAATAGGAACTTTGTAGGAACCACATTGATGCATTTGTTATTACATTTATGTGACAGAAGGTTGACATGATTAGGAAATATATCTATGTCAGACGTTTTATACTTTTACAATGACTTTAACATTGAAATGTATGGAATATTTTGTATATTTGTAAACTCTTTAATTACAGCATTTCACAGTTACTTACTGCACAATTATTCATTATTTTCTCAAATATACATTGTGCCTTGTTCAACTCAAAGAATTTCTGTAACATGCAACCATCACCTTGTGTAAAGCCTGTTAAAGAGACAGCAGGAGAGAAAAGGAAAATTGTGTGGCACAAACAGAATGTGTGTTTGTTCTATGGCGTCAGATTGTGAATCAGGACAGGACAGGAGCTTGTTAACAAAGGGATTTAGATAGAGACAGGAAAGAATTAGCGGGGTTGGGGTGGAAAGGGGAACCAAAACAGGAAAGCAAACTGAATCAAGGCTTGAGGGCCTCTTCCTGCACACTGGGGACAGTCTGTCTTTTGTCCCAGCCAGTCAACAGAAGCAGGGGCATAGCACAACCCCAGTGGATTTACAGCAGAATAATATACTTTCAGAATATCTTCTAAATGTAATATGATAGAAAGAAAAATGTATGTTTCTATGATAAAGAAAGCTGACAGTGAGAAGTTAACAGTGAGTACAGTATATCTTCATGTGCAAATAGACAGATGGATTGTGACTAAAATGCCAGTGATATGCTACCAAAGAATACACACTGCATCTCTCTATTGCCTATATCTGTCTTTGAAAGTCCGTTTCTATGTGAATAAATACAATTTAAACTTATGCCTGAGGCTACTATGTGCTGTATTGTAGCTCTACTGTAGAGTATGTCTGTGTTTTTTTGCAGTATATATATATATTATACAACTTCTGATGAATACCCATCGGTGGAACAACTGATGCTCTTTCCACAATGTTAGCTGGAGGCTGAAACGCAGACGAACCAGGAGGTACGATGATGCGAAAGAATGGTGCTGTTAAGATCAGAGATGTATCTCCTGAGTACACCAAGTAATAAGACTTACAGGTCTTCATTCTCTTTTGAGAAGCTTAATGATCTTCAAATGGAGTCAGACAGCAGTGGTCAGCCAGTCCAGGATGAAATGGGCCTACCTGCTGGGACGACCACCGAGAAGGAGCTGAGTGTAGAGGGAAGAGGTGTGATGAAGAGGGCCTACCTGCTGGTACGACCACCGAGAAGGAGCTGAGTGTAGAGGGAAGAGGTGTGATGAAGAGGGTCTACCTGCTGGGACGACCACAGAGAAGGAGCTGATTGTAGAGGGAGCGGTGTGATGAAGAGGGCCTACCTGCTGGGACGACCACCGAGAAGGAGCTGAGTGTACAGGGAAGAGGTGTGATGAAGAGGGCCTACCTGCTGGGACGACCACCGAGAATGAGCTGAGTGTAGAGGGAGCGGTGTGATGAAGAGGGCCTACCTGCTGGGACGACCACCGAGAAGGAGCTGAGTGTACAGGGAAGAGGTGTGATGAAGAGGGCCTACCTGCTGGGACGACCACCGAGAAGGAGCTGAGTGTAGAGGCAGCGGTGTGATGAAGAGGGCCTACCTGCTGGGACGACCACAGAGAAGGAGCTGAGTGTACAGGGAAGAGGTGTGATGAAGAGGGCCTACCTGCTGGGACGACCACCGAGAAGGAGCTGAGTGTAGAGGGAGCGGTGTGATGAAGAGGGCCTACCTGCTGGGACGACCACCGAGAAGGAGCTGAGTGTAGAGGGAGCGGTGTGATGAAGAGGGCCTACCTGCTGGGACGACCACCGAGAAGGAGCTGAGTGTACAGGGAAGAGGTGTGATGAAGAGGGCCTACCTGCTGGGACGACCACCGAGAAGGAGCTGAGTGTAGAGGGAAGTGGTGTGATGAAGAGGGCCTACCTGCTGGGATGACCACCGAGAAGGAGCTGAGTGTAGAGGGAAGAGGTGTGATGAAGAGGGCCTACCTGCGGGGACGACCACCGAGAAGGAGCTGAGTGTACAGGGAAGTGGTGTGATGAAGAGGGCCTACCTGCTGGGACGACCACCGAGAAGGAGCTGAGTGTAGAGGGAGCGGTGTGATGAAGAGGGCCTACCTGCTGGGACGACCACCGAGAAGGAGCTGAGTGTACAGGGAAGAGGTGTGATGAAGAGGGCCTACCTGCGGGGACGACCACCGAGAAGGAGCTGAGTGTAGAGGGAGCGGTGTGATGAAGAGGGCCTACCTGCTGGGACGACCACCGAGAAGGAGCTGAGTGTAGAGGGAAGCGGTGTGATGAGGAGGGTTGGCGTGAAGTGAGCGAGTGGGAACACAGGCCCCCAACAGTGAAACAGACAGTTGCAGTGCCAGTCCCTGATACGCTACCAGCACAGCTTCTTGTTGAAAAGCGGCTGGAGGAGACAACAACAGTTAAAGACCTGCCTGCTGAGGAGAGTAACTTGCCTGCTGAAAATGTGCCTGATGATCGTCCACCAAGTGCCTTTCCTTCATATACTGATGCTGCTGAACCTGAGGAACCAGCCTACCAGCTGCCACAAAGAGAGAGACACCCTCCAAGACGTATCACCTATGATCAGCTTGGTATCCCTTCCTGCTACAGTATACAGCCACAGCCACAGTTGTTCCCTGTCTACTCTGCACCAGGACTGGTTCCATGGCTGCCATCACTACAGCAATGTTACTTTCAGCCACCTTACATGTATGGGCTTCAGCAAACATGAGACTACAGAGTTGACATGTTTGACCATGGACTACTGTCTGATTTCACAGACTGTCAAAAGAGACAATTTGCAGACTATGCATATAGATCATTAAAATTGATGGACTGTTGATCAATAGTATGAGAAAATACTGCTTATGTTATATAGCTGGTCAACAGATATGGACTGTGAATATAACTTGTTAGTTATATTTGAACTGTGACCCTTGACCTCTGCTCAAGTACTACCTTACAGAAGAGGATTTTCTAGGTCCAGTGCATACGGACTGTTGAAGAAGACAATGTTGGTAATGTTGGGACAACATTTATTGTGTCGGGGAGAGTGTGACAGGTTAAAGGAAATAGTCATAGCCTGTTATACATTAAAAAGTATTAGTAAGTTCATAGTATGTGAGGATCTTAAAACATCTAAGGTTAAAAAGATGCATTCAGTATCAGTTGATAAAGATTGATAACATTCATATAATTGTGTTAAAGTTCAAATCTGTCAAAGGGTATGAATTGTGAGAGTAATGTGTAAACGTTATATTGATTACTTGATTTTGTAGTGCCTAAAAGTGTTAATCTGTGATCTACGAAATGCTCTTAATCTATGAGCCGGAGATCGATTGCTCTGGTCTCCACCCATATTCCTGGGGAAAATCGCGGTCTTTTTCTCATTCAACTAAACGTTAAATTGAGAATACAACACCGTATCACTCTCGTGATTATTTCTCCCCTGTTTTCAGGTACTTTATTGATGATAAAAATAGTAATTTAAATGTTATAACTCACTAACATGTCAAGAGTGTTTAAGGTGTGTCTTAGTAACGTTTTGAGGAAGTTAGAGTTAAGTTTGAAGAGAGTAATATTAGCCCTGCTCGGTTGAAGTGAAGAATAGCATCGTACTGAGAGTAGCTGCCATTTTATGTCGATTGTGAATGAACATGTACGTTGTTAATAAGATATTTTGCTGTGTTATTTGTATAATTGTTTTTCTGTTGTTTTGTAATGTGTTACTTTTGTGAAATATTCAACTAAACGTTAAATTGAGAATACAACACCGTATCACTCTCGTGATTATTTCTCCTCTGTTTTCAGGGGCGTAACACAAACAGAAGGATACGTGCTCTAGTAGCTCAGAGATGGAACATGATGAGAGTTTGGATGTATTACCTGCGGAGAGGACCACCGAGTTCGGCCTCATCCCGAGGATGAAAAGGATGTTTCTGGTCCAGTGGGAGTGATGTTTGTGGAGAGAATGGATCCTTGCATTTTGACTGATCCATATGGGATGACAGGTTGGGGACCGTTGAGTTGGTGAGAGTAACTCGGAGTGGATAAGTGAGGAGCGGGAGCTCTGCATAACGCGATTAGGGACAAGAAATGAGACTTGCTTT
Source organism: Oncorhynchus kisutch (assembly GCF_002021735.2). Classification (NCBI taxonomy): domain Eukaryota; kingdom Metazoa; phylum Chordata; class Actinopteri; order Salmoniformes; family Salmonidae; genus Oncorhynchus; species Oncorhynchus kisutch. Next base: position 24,353,887 of record NC_034194.2, on the reverse strand, counting down.
GCTCTCCGGAGTGATAACGGGGGGAACATTAAGTGTTGAGGATCAGTTGAAATTGAAGATTCCCCATGTCTGTGACACACCGTTTGGTGCGACGCAGATCCGGTGGAGAGCGTGGGGAAACGGAGAACACATTGTCTGTCCTGCTGAGTTTTGATGTAGAGCTTTTGCATGACAAGGTCAAGTTAGGAAGTGTAAGTTATCTCATGAGAGCTTTTGTTTCCAAAAATACTACAGTGTTTTAGGTGTCAAGTATATGGGCATGTTGCAGCAGTGTGTAGGAGGGAGATTCCTAGATGTGAGAAGTGTGCATGAGGGCATGAGATGAAGAAATATGTAGTATCGGTGGAGAAAGTTGTGTGTGTTAGCTGTGGGGGTGCCCGTGGGGTTGGACATCGGAGGTGTCCAATGAGAAAAAGGCAGGTTGAGGTTGCCAAGGTTAGAGTAGTACAGAAAGTATTGTTTGCCAAAGCAGTGAAGAGAGTGGCAGAGGAAGATGGGTATAGGGTGAGGGATACTGAGAGGATTCCTGTGAGTAGGCAGAGACCAAGAGAGAATGATGGGAAGAAAAGTGCTTCAGTAAATTGGGCTGTTTAGCATTCATAGCCATGGTTGTCAATTGTACTAGAGAAATGGATCGGAAGTCACAGAAAATAGAGGTTGTGGTGGCTGCGGCAGAGAAGTACTGCATAACATTTCCAGGAGGTGTTGAGTGGTAGTGTTCTGTCCTCTCAGACTGTCTGGAGTACGATTAAATAGTGGATTTTTTTTAAAGAGAGGGGTAATAGTTAGTAGGACAATGTTGGGTGTGCTACGTTCCTAAGGGAAGGTCTTGTATATCGTAATATACCTGTCCCTTCTGAATATGAACGTGTGATGATGGAAATCTACAGTGCAGGTAGCAATATTAAGTTACAACATTTTTACAGCCCTTGTCATCTGTAGAGATGTTTGATGACATATCAGGAGAATTGGGGTCTAGAGAGATATGGTGCAGCCACTTTAATACACCTAATAGTTTATGGGGAAGCACACATACAGATGCTAATGGTACTATTGTGGAAGATATGATGGAGACAAGAGCATTAGTATGTCTTAACGATGGGCGTGGTACATTATGTTGTTAGAGGGGTTACATCCTGCCTGGACCTCACACTGGCTTCTAGCTCTATTGCATCTATGTGTGAATGGAATGAAAGGAATGATTCTGCTGTTGGAAGTGATCATTTCCTGATTTGGTGTACCATGAACTGTCATGTTACTATTCCAGATAGGGTACTGTTCAGAAGATGGGGCTTTCATAAAGCAGACTGGGAAAAGTTTGTTGATCATTGCTTAAAGTCTGTTGAACAGTTGTCTTTAGAGAGGACGGTTGATGTATGTAATGCCTCTGTGACCTTTTTGCGTCTGTGAATTTATATGTACCAGTGAGTGAAGTGTGTGAGAAAAGGAAGGGGGTTCCTTGGTGGACTGAAGAGTGTACTGTGGCTATTCGAGAAAGAAATAGGGTTACGCAGTGTTGCGTAGGAATATGTCTCCTGAGAATCTAGTTGATTTCCAAAGGAAGAGAGCTTTAGTACGTAGGATCATTAAGTCTGTCAAGAGAAATTCATGGAGGCAGTTCTGCTCTACAATAGGCAGGGGTACTGAGCTGGGGGATGTATGGTCTATGTTGAAGAACATGACTGGAAGAAGCAAGTCCACTCAAATTCCAGTTTTGGTTCTGGGTCAAAAAATGGCTGTAACTGATAAAGAAAAAGCTGACTTGTTGGGGAAGACATTTGATAAGGTACATAGTGGGGTTACTTTGGATGAAGTATATAAGCAACACAGGTGTGACATTTTAAATGCTCCTGTTAATGTGTATAAGAAAGGGGATACTGTTGGCTCCTCTTTGAATGCTGTTTTTACCATACAGGAGATGGGTTCAGCCTTAAAAGGCTGTGGATATACAGCCCCAGGTCATGATCAGTTGTGCTATGTAATGTTTAATCATCTACATGATGTCATACATGTTCTCCTGGGATTATTTAATACGATTTGGAGTGAGGGATTTATACCTTCTGGTTGGAAATGTGCAGTAATATTACCTTTTTATAAAGCCTGGTAAGGAACCTTTATGTGCTGATAGTTACAGACCAATAGCACTGACCTCTAACTTGTGTAAACTGATGGAAAAGATGATAGTCAACAGATTTTCATATTTCCTGGAACATAGAGGTTTATTCAATCAATGTCAAAGTGGATTCCGTAAAGGTAGATCTACTTTGGATTCATTAGTAAAGGTGATCAATGAAGTTGAAAAAAACTTTACATTGAAAAGGCTTATGACAGTATGTGGAGAGAAGGCCTACAGACTTGGTATTGGTGGGCAATTATGCAACTAGGTTTTGGTCTTCTTATTTAATCTCTCTTTTCTCTCTTTTTTATCTGATGCCTATGGAGTAGACAATGGTATTCCTCAAGGCAGTGCTGTCAGTCCTATGTTGTTCAACATTATGATTAACAATGTGTTTTCAAATGTAGGTAGGGATATTGGGGCTTCCCTGTATGCTGATGATGGAGCTATTTGGAAGAGGGTGTCACGGTCGTCCTCCTCTTCATCTGAAGAGGAGAGGCGAGAAGGATCGGACCAAAATGCGGCGTCGTAAGTGTCCATGGTAAATCTTTAATACCGAAAGTACTGACACTGTATACAAAACAATAAACTAATGACGACCGTGAAGCTACAACATAGACAACGACCCACCAACAAACAGTGCAACCCAAGCTACCTAAGTATGATTCTCAATCAGAGACAACTAATGACACCTGCCTCTGATTGAGAACCATACTAGGCCGAAACATAGAAATACCCAAATCATAGAAAAACAAACAGACTGCCCACCAATCTCACGCCCTGACCATACTAAATAAATACAAAACAAAGGAAATAAAGGTCAGAACGTGACAGTACCCCCCCCCCCAAAGGTGCGGACTCCGGCCGCAAAACCTTGACCTATAGGGGAGGGTCTGGGTGGGCGTCTGTCCGCGGTGGCGGCTCTGGCGCGGGACGCGGACCCCACTTAACCATTGTCTTTGTCCGCCTTATTGTCCGCCTCCGTGGCTTTCTAACCATGACCACCCCTCTCAATGACCCCACTGGACAGAGGGGCGGAAGCTCTGGACAGAGGGGCGGAAGCTCTGGACAGAGGGGCGGAAGCTCTGGACAGAGGGGCGGAAGCTCTGGACAGAGGGGCGGAAGCTCTGGACAGAGGGGCAGAAGCTCTGGCGCCTCTGGGCTGAGGGGCTCTGGCGCCTCAGACTCCGGCAGCAGCGCCGAACAGGCGGGAGACTCCGGCAGCAGCGCCGGACAGGCGGGAGGCTCCGGACAGGCGGGAGACTCCGGCAGCGGCGCCGGACAGGCGGGAGGCTCCGACAGCGGCGCCGGACAGGCGGGAGGCTCCGACAGCGGCGCCGGACAGGCGGGAGGCTCCGGCAGCGGCGCCGGACAGGCGGGAGGCTCCGGCAGCGGCGCCGGACAGGCGGGAGACTCCGGCAGCGGCGCCGGACAGGCGGGAGGCTCCGGCAGCGGCGCCGGACAGGCGGGAGGCTCCGGCAGCGGCGCCGGACAGGCGGGAGGCTCCGGCAGCGGCGCCGGACAGGCGGGAGGCTCCGGCAGCGGCGCCGGACAGGCGGGAGGCTCCGACAGCGGCGCCGGACAGGCGGGACCACCTGCAGGGAGGAGACAGAGAGACAGCCTGGTGCGTGGGGCTGCCACAGGAACCACCAGGCTGGGGAGACCCTCAGGAGGCTTGGTGTTAGGAGGCACCTGAAGGAAAGGGGTGTGGGGGAGCACTGGAGCTCTGGTGCGCAACCTTGGCACCACTTCCCCAGGCTGGACAACTACTCTAGCCCGGACCCTCCAGAGTGTAGGCACAGGTTGAACCGGGCTGTGGGTAAGCACGGGAGATCTAGTGCTTACTACACGCACCTCTCCCTTAGGCTCCACTCCCACATTCGCCCGGCACGAGCGGAGCGCAGGCAGAGGACGCACTGCACCCTCCCAGCGCCCCGGAGACACAGCACGCAGAGCCGGCGCAGGATAACCTGGACCAAAACTGCGTACCGGCGACCAGACCCGCTGAGCAGGCACCATACGCCCTGGCTCGATGCCCACACTCTCACGGCACTTTCGGGGGGCTGCCCTATAGCGCACCGGGCTATGGGCACGCACTGGCGACACCGTGCGCTTAACACGGTGCCTGACCAGTAATGCGCTGCTTATAATAAGCACGAGGAGTGAGCTCAGGTCTGCTACCTGGCTTACTACCACACCTCGTCTGCCCCCCCCCAAAACATTTTTGGGGCTGCCTCTCGTACCTGTCGCACTGCCTCCTCATATCGCCGCCGCTCAGCTTTCGCCGCCTCCAGCTCTGCTTTGGGGCGGCGATATTCCCCAGCCTGTGCCCAGGGTCCTTTCCCGTCTAGAATCTCCTCCCATGTCCAGGAGTCCTGTGATGCTGGCCGCTGTTTTTGCTGTTGCTGCTGTCGTCGCTGCTGTTTACCACGCCGCTTGGTCCTTGGTTGGTGGGTGATTCTGTCACGGTCGTCCTCCTCTAGTAGGCCGAAACATAGAAATACCCAAATCATAGAAAAACAAACATAGACTGCCCACCCAACTCACGCCCTGACCATACTAAATAAATACAAAACAAAGGAAATAAAGGTCAGAACGTGACAGAGGGGAAGGAATGTCTCTTGTGTGATCAAATCTACTCAACAAGCTATAGTGGATGTTGAAAGATGGTCAATTGACTTGGGTTTTTAAATTGTCAGTGGCAAAGTCTTGTTGTATGTTCTTCTCAAAGAAGAAAGTTGCTTATAATATACAGTTGTTTCTGTATGGACAGTCTATGGGAGGGTTTCTAAATATAAATATTTGGGTTTATGGTTCAATGAGCAATATACATGGAAAGATCATGTCACGTGTGTTCCCTCTCCAGCCTCTAGCTTACCAGGCTGCTCGTTATGGAGCACACCTGTCACCATCGTTACACGCACCTGCGCGTCATCAGATTCACCTGGACTCCGTCACTTCCCTGATTGCCTTCCCTATATACAGTGGGGCAAAAAAGTATTTAGTCAGCCACCAATTGTGCAAGATGAGAGAGGCCTGTAATTTTCATCATAGGTACACTTCAACTATGACAGACAAAATGAGAAAGAAAATCCAGTAAATCACATTGTAGGATCTTTAATGAATTTAAGAGAAAAAGAAAGCGGTTAGAAAAAGGGAGTAGGGGTTTGAAAGGGAGCGAGAGGTCTATGGAGGCAGAGAGGAGGCAGAAAGGGACGTTTGAGGAGACCAACATAGTTTCCAACGCTAGTGGCAGTTCGGAGGTAGAAAGTGCCGAGGAAGGGAACATAAGACACGAGGGGAGCATGGAGGTGAGGAGGAGCAGAAAGGGATTCTGAAGTTTAGGGAGGAAGGGTAGTTGTGGCTATGATGCCAATAAGATTGACAGCTGTGGTAAAAGAGTGGATTGGGGAAGTTGTCAATTCTAAAATGTTGAGATGGGATCTTGTTGGTGTTCTGTAAGGACATGGCGCAGAGGGAAACATCTCTCAGAGTGAAGCAAACAGGGAAGTGTAAGGTGGTGTGGAGCAGCTGGACTGATCAAGCAGGGAAGCAGTGGATTAAATGGGTGATAACAGGAGTGCTTGTGAGTGTTAGTATTAAAGAGGTAAGCGACGACTTGAGAGGAGTTCTAGTGAATGTTCAAAGATGGCAAGCAACAAGGGGTGGAGTTAGTGTACATAGCCTGTCTATTCTGTTACACTTCAAGGACCGGGTACTGCCAAATAAAGTAACATATGATATATTAGTTATTATGTGAGGGCGTATGTACCGAAGCCTTGAAGATGTTTTAACTGCTAGAGGTTTGGGCAACAGCCTGTAAAGAGAAAAAGAGGTGTGTCGGGTGTGGAGGGGAGCATGAGTATGGGAAGAGTGGGGATGGTGTACATCCAAGGTGCTGCAGTTTTGGGGGTGCTCATAGTGTGGCATAGAGTGGGTGTGAGGCTATGAAGATGGAAGTGAAGGTGCAACAAGTGAGAGTGGAGAGAGGGGTGTCATATGCAGAGGCAGTGAGGGTGGTCCAGGTCCAGGGAGATACAGGTTCAAGGAAGAAATGGGTAGGAGCATCTACACCGGGGATTACGGGGTAGGTGGGCTGCGATATGGTATACATAGATAAGAGAAAGTTGGTGATGTTCGAGGCATGAGCTATCAATAGCACTGCTGAAGTAGAGTCTAAAACAAAGAGGATTCAGCTAATAGTGAAAGCTGCTGGGAGACATCTGATTATGACAGGGTTGACATGGGAAGAGGTTTGAGATGACCTCAGTCAGCCGAGGGTGGAGTCATTGATTACTGGATCTTAATTATGGTGGTAGTACTACAATGGAATGCTCCAAGCCTGTTGGCCAATGGGCAGGAGTTCAAGCAGTTCATTGTAGATATGACAGCTAAGCCTGATGTGATTTGTGTGCAGGAAACATGGCTCAAACCGACTGTGGAGTTTATGTAGTGGTTCATAGGGACAGAGATGTAGGGGGAGGGGTGTGCCACCTTCATGAAGCAAGGACTTTCCTACAGGATGCTACACAAAGGTATTGACAGGAATATGTGGTGGTGGAGTTGTGATAGAGCATCTTGACTGAGGAGGGATGATAGTGGTAGTGAACTACTATCATCTGTGTCAGATATTGGACCTGGAAGTGTTGGAGAGGGTGGAGGGCCAGGATAGAAGTAAGGTAATGGTGTGGGGATTTTAATGGGAGGAGGTCAGATACCTGGCTGTGTGGTACTAGGACAACAACCTCTTCCTCAACGTGATCAAGACAAAGGAGATGATTGTGGACTACAGGAAAAGGAGGGGCTGTAGTGGCGCAGGTTGAGAGTTTCAAGTTCCTTGGTGTCCACATCAACAACAAACTAACATGGTCCAAGCACACCAAGATGGTGGTGAAGAGGGCACGACAAAACCTATTCCCCCTCAGGAGACCGAAAAGATTTGGCATGGGTCCTTAGATCCTCAAAAGGTTCTACAGCTGCACCATCTCTTGACTGGTTGCATCACTGCCTGGTATGGCAACTGCATGGCCAAAGGGTAGTGCATGCAGCCCAGTATGTCACTGGGGCCAAGCTTCCTGCCATCTAGGACCTATATACCAGGCGGCCCTAAAAATGGTCAAAGACTCCAGCCACCTTAGTCATAGACTGTTCTCTCTGCTACCACACGGCAAGTGGTACCGGTGCGCCAAGCCTAGGTCCAAGAGACTTCTAAACAGCTACTATCCCCAAGCCATAAGACTCCTGAACACCTAGTCAAATGGCTTACCAGACTATTTGCATTGCCCCCCACTCCCCTCTTTTATGCTGCTGCTACTCCCTGTTTATTATCTATACATAGTCACTTTCATAACTCTACCTCATGTACATATTACTTCAATTACCTTGACTAACAGGTGATCCCTGTATATAGCCTCGCAATTGTTATTTTACTGCTGCTCTTTAATTACTTGTTACTTTTATTTCTTATTTTTGTAGGTATTTTTCTTTAAACTGCATTGTTGGTTAAGGGCTTGTAAGTAAGCATTTCAATGTAAGGGCTACACGTGTTGTATTCAGCGCATGTGATTTTATTTGATCATTACCCTGTAGTATGCACAGAAGGCTGGAGGGAGGAGGTAGTGTCAGTGGATGGAGTAGGCAGGTGGGTGTTGGGAAGGGCAAAGTGGGATTAGTTTCAGGAGCTGAGTGAGCAGGTGATGGCTCGGGTGTATATGAGAGGGGATGTGGATAGTATGAATAAATGGGTGAGAACAGCGTTAGTGGGGACAGCCCCTGAGGAGTAGGAGGAGGAGGAGGAGGAAAGCAGTGCCATGGTGGATGGAGGAGTGTGGGTCAATGTTGAGGAGTAGGAACAGGGCATTTAGAGTACTGAAAAGGATGCATAACTTCCAACATTTGATTCAGTATAAGCAGGTACAGGCTCTGGTGAGGAGAACTATCCGTCAGAAAAATAGGTCATGTTGGCATCGGTTCTGTGACACCAATGGAAGGGCGACACCTGTGGGAGAAGTGTGGGGGATGATTAAGAGGACAAGTGGGGTCAGAAGGGGGTGGGATTATCCAGTGTTGACGATCAGGAAGGATGTGGCAGTAACAGATGAGGAGAAGGCATAGATGATGGCCAAAATGTTTGTCCAAGTGCATAGCTCGGCAAATTTGGCAGGACAGGGGGAGAGAGGGAGAGGGGCAGAGGGGGGAGAGGGAGAGGGGCAGAGGGAGAGGGGAGGAGAGAGGGAGAGGAGGAGAGAGGGAGAGGGGCAGAGGGGGAGAGGGGCAGAGGAGGAGAGAGGGAGAGGGGGAGAGAAAGGAGCATCCTGGAGTGCTGGATAGGAGGGAGGATGTAACTGATGAATGCACCATTTACCATGGCAGAGGTGAAAAAGGTAAATAGGTTAGGCTGTGGTAACTTCACCTGGGAAAGATGAGGTGTGCTATGTTATGTTGGCCCATCTTAGTGATGGTGCATTGGATAAGGAATTGGTGTTGTACAACCAGAGTGTGGGAGAAGGAGAAACTACCAGGCAGTTGGAAGGAGGCAGTAGTGGTACCAATCCGGAAGCCAGGAAAGGACCCAACGAGGCCAACAAGCTATCGGCCAATAGCTTTAACATCACATGTATGTACGATTATGGAATGTATGATTATGGAGACGCTAACTTACTTCCTGGAGAGCAGGGGGCTAGTATCGCCACATCAGAGTGAGTTCAGGAAGGGTAGGAGAACTACAGACTCAGTGATCTGCTTAAAAGCAGAGGTCAGGAAGGCTCAGGTGAACAAGGAGTCTGTTGTAGTTAACTTTTTTGATGTGGAGAAGGCGTATGATATGATGTGGAAGGAGGGGCTGGTAATCAAGCTTGATATCATTGAGTTAGGAGGAAGAACGTACAGCTGGATAAAGGATTTCCTGTTTGGAAGGTCTATCCAGGTGAGGGAAGTCTTTATCAGGCAGCTACCTGGTGGATAACGGTAGACCAATGGGGAGTGTGATTCGTCCTCTGTTGTTCTCAATCACGATCAATTATGTTTACTCAGGTACAGACGGATATTGGGAGGTCGTTATTTGCAGATGATGGGGCCTTATGGAAGAGGGGAAAAAATGCCATACATAGTCAGGAAGGTACAGGAAGCAATTGATGAGGTAAAGGGGTGGGCATTAATGTTGTGATTCAGGTTCTCTGTAGAGAAAACTCAGACAGTGTTCTTTACCAGGGTGAAGGTGGGAGATGAGGTATGCTTGAGGTTATATGGGAGAAACTTGGAGAGGGTGGGGGCCTTCAGGTTCCTTGGGGTGTACTTTGACACTAGACTGACCTGGGCAGAACACAATGAGAGAGTGGTGGGAAAGTGTAAGAAGGTGCTAAATGTGATGCACTCTCTGACGGGGAAGGAGTGGGGGGGCTGGGCGTTCCTCATTCATGTTGTATTGATCCGATCTGTAATAGACTATGGCAGTATAGCGTATGGTTCGGGCAGCCAGGACCTCATTGTAAAGGCTAGATGTCATACAGGGGCAAGGACTCAGAATATGTAGTGGGGCGTTTCAGACCTCCCCAGTGGCTGCACTACAGGTGCAGATGGGGGATATGCAATTGCAGATTAGGAGACAGCAGCTGGCAATGGATTATTGGGTCAACCTACAGGGACATGGCGTGTCTCATCCTGCAAAAGGGATTTTACAGGCATGCTGGGAACATGAGCGAAGACAGATCACAAGCTTTGGGTGGGTGGGTAATACCCAGGTGAAGGAGATGGGACTGTATGGAAGGGAGTTTAGTCCAATGGTAGTTATTCCTGTAAATCCACCATGGCTACTCCCACCTTCAGTAGTTGATCTAGAAGTGTTGGAGAGACTACAGGAAGATAGGGAGAGTGTTGATCCATCTGATTGGTTTAACTCTTGTGTTTAACCCTTGTAAAAAATGACTCTCCACTATGTTTAACAGCAGAGAAAACCCACTAAATTAAAAAATTTCAGCTTGAAATTTGATTGCTTTTCCTAGAGTGATCACAACATTAGAAAAAGTGAAACATTGCCTTTGTTCATATTTCCATGAAAGCTGTACACCACCAGGGTACAAAGATTGTCTTAGGGTCATTCTTGACCCGGCAGTTATAAAATAATTTACACACCACAAAGACACCCCCCCCCCCCCCCCCCCCACACACACACACACACACACACACACACACACACACACACACACACACACACACAATGAGAAATGGAGATTATGTGTGCTACTGATTGAACTCAGCCAACAGCTCCTGAAGAGGAAGATCACCATGGTTGGCACAGTTAGAAAGAACAAGCCTGAGCTCCTCCCTGTACTCCTCACAACAAGGGGGAGAGAGGCCTTCTCATCAAAGCTTGTCTTCACCCCCACCATCACTTTAGTTTCTTACCTCCCAAAGAGGAACAATAATGTGGCCCTCCTGAGCACACTGCACAAAATGGCTGAGATCAGTGATCGTGAGGACAGGAAGCCAGCCATCATCCTGGACTACAACCACAACAAAGGAGGTGTGGACAACCTGGACAAGGTGATTGGAACTTACAGCTGCAGGAGGATGACTGCCCGCTGGCCCCTGGTCATCTTCCATAACACCATTGATGTGTCCTCATACAATGCCTTCATGATATGAAACAAGATCAACCCTACCTGGATGCCTGATAAGTGGAACAAGAGGAGGGTGTTCCTGGAGCAGATGGAAAATGCACTTGTAACCCCACACAATCAAAGAAGGGAGCGCCTCCCCCGCACTGCAACCTCTGTAGCGCTTGTGAAAACTGTTCGGGGGGATGAATCTTGTTCTGATCCACAGCTGGCTGTAGCTGGGGCAGGCAAGAGGAGGAGATGCCAATTCTTCCCTCCAAAGAAAGTATGTAAAATAAATACTATGTGCTGCACATGTGGAAATACATCTGCAAAGTCCATCCACACACACTTGCATACTGTCCTACATGTGCTAATTAGAGTTGATTGATTTGTGTTCTTCAAGTTTTTATTTAGTACCTATTATCTTATTTTATTCTTATTTATTGTTGTTGTTTATACACCTTGTGGGTCACGACTTCTGCCGAAGTCAGCCCCTCTCCTTGTTCGGGAGACGTTCGGCGATCGATGTCACCGGCTTTCTAGCCATCACCGCTCCACTTTTCGTATATCCATTTGTCTTGTCTTGTTTCCATACACACCTGGTTTACATTTCCCCAATTAAGCTACTTGTATTTAACCCTCTGTTTCCCATCATGCTTTGTGTGTAATTGTTTTCATGTTAGGTGGTGTTAGTTTACGCGCTCTACTTTTATGGTCTGTTTTTTGAGTGTGTTTGTTTCATGTAGTGCTCTCGTTTTTGGAACTATAATAAAAGTGCACCTGTTCATTATATCTGCTCTCCTGCACTTGACTTCGCCTCCAATACACCATCCTGACACAATGGTTAAAAAAATTAGAGACGGCTAGTATTTTGTAGTTGAATTCCTTAGTGTACAGTATATAAGAATACATCACTATGTTGCCAAAAGAATTCAAGACGGTTATTGTTCCCCTTCAATAAAATCCATTCAAACTACTTTCTGCACATTTCTGCTACTTTCTTAGGCTATACAAGTGCTATCTCTTGCTAAAAAATTATGTTTAGACCTATGCAGTACCTTTAGTAATAATAATAATAACAATAATTAACCTCTACTTTAGTAAAGAAACAATAATGACACGTGTGTTGTAATAAAAACGAGTGGTGTCCATTCATTAAATGCAGTCTTTCTGCATTGTGAAGAGGCAAAACCCAGATATTCACAAAGTTTGTGTTGAATGAATGGTTGTTTCCTCATGCAAAATAGATTTGGGGTTTAAAGTTCAATTAAGCTGCTTTATGTTAGGGGTTTAGTGAAGGCGGGTCATTTTTGACCATTAAGGACAAGGGGAGTATTCAGAATGTTAAGACTACACAAGGGTTAAGAGACGTCTGGATACTGTGTATCAGGATTTTGTGGCCATTTACACAGATAGTTCAAAAGATCCAAGGACAGGACGCACTGGGTCAGCATTTGTAGTGCAGGAATGTGGGGGGGAAGTCAGGAAACATATTACAGATCATCTGGCTGTATATGTGGCGGAGCTGATGGCCATACTGTTGGCATTTTTATTTTATTGAACCTTTATTTAACTAGGCAGGTTAGTTAAGAACATATTCTTATTTACAATGACCACCTACCAAAAGGCTAAATTCCTCCTGCAGGGACAGGGGCCTGGGATAAATGACAAAATAATAATAATAGTAAAAAATAGGACAAAACACACATCGCCACAAGAGAGACAACACAACACTACATAAAGAGAGACCTAAGACAACAACATAGGATGGCAGCAACACATGACAACACAGCATGCTAACAACACAACATGACAACAACATGGTAGCAACACAACATGGTAGCAGCACAACATGGTAGCTACACAACATGGCAGCAGCACAACATGGTAGCAGCACAAAAAAGGGTACAAACATTATTGGGCCCAGACAACAGCACAAAGGGCAAGAAGGTAGAGACAACAATACATCACACAAAGCAGCCACAAGTGTCAGTAAGTGTCCATGATTGAATCTTTGAATGAAGAGATTGAGATAAAACTGTCCATTTTGGGTGCTGATTGCAGCTTGTTCCAGTCGCTCGTTGCACTCTTTATTTATTTAAATATTTTTTATATATATTGACTTTCAATGTTTCAATGTAGGAGGTGAAGCCAGACAGAGTAGTTATTTGCTCTGATTCATGTGCAGTGTTAATGAGTGCCCAGTCTTTTAGCTAACATAGCAGACATGACCTGCTTTATGAGGTGCTACAAACCCATGGCAGGATTAGACAGATGGGTGTACAGATAACAGTTACTCGGGTCCCAGCCCATGTGGGGGTAGAGGGGAATGAGGCAGTTGATGTACTGGCTAAACAAGCACTTAGAACTAGGGATGTTGATGTTGTAGTTTCAACGAGCAAGACAGAGGCAAAAAGCCTGATATGGACAGTGATGGTGCAGAGACAACAGGAGCAGTGGAATAGAGATACTAAGGGCAGGCATCTATTCCAAGTACAGAGGAAAGTCGGGGAGGGGAGGACGGCAGGAAGGGACAGAAGAGAGGAGGCTATTTTTACAAGATTAAGGGTGGAACACAACCAGTTGAATAAGTCCTTAAATGTCATAGGAAAGCATCCAACAGGAAAGTGTGATTATTGCCGGGAAACAAAGCCCGTGGAGCATGTATTGCTATGGTGTGGGGAGTATCAGAGGGAAAGAGAGAGGCTGAGATCTAGTATGAGGGAGAAGGGGATACAGGAAATTAGTTTAAGGACTATATCGAGTAAAACTTCATTAAATGTAGTCTCAAATGTTTTGTTATCTTTTTAAGAGCAACGGGCTGACAGGTAGGATTTAGTTTCTCCGTCTCTGGCCCACACTCCAGCACAGTAGGTGGCGGTAATGCACCATGACGTTGGATGCCAACCACCAATAAACCCCAACCAAAGAAGACCACACACTCCAGTACAGTAGGTGGCGGCATTCAACTTCAACGTTTGTTTGCGGACCGCCACTATATCATAGAAGAAGAAAAAACGGTGACGTCAAGTTTCGGCGACGGAGGGGGCGTTTCTTCCGCATTCGTTTCTTGTGTTTACACAGTAGTTGTGAACGTGTATTTTGTCAAGATGATTGATCAGAAAGCACAAAATATAAGCTCTATTCCAATCGATGCATTTAGCAATATGCGAATCACATCAATATGGACATTTCTTATGTCTGTACGTTTGGTTTGTCTTTCTTATTCATCGGAACGTTCTCTCTGATGCTAGCTTGCCCTAGGAAAGATAAGTTAGCCTAGCTAGCTTAGAGCTAGCTATCTTTGTTGGTTTCTCTACTAGTCAAAATAGAGATATCTTACAAGATAAAATATATTAAGTTAAAAAGATAGGTCTGACCAGTTATCTGGTTGTTGTGAATTTAGAGTGCTAGCTAGCTAGTATTACAGATGTTGCTTATGAGTTAGCTTGCTGCTTATCTAGTACCAATGCCAACCCACTGTCCTCTAACACGATGCTGTTGATTGTTTGTAAATGTAGCTAGCTAGCTAAACCACTGTTTAATATCATGTCTGCAGATACAGTGGTCTGAGCCGTGGCTTATTGGACTTCTGGGGTTCCATGCTGTCTGTCTCCTTGCAACTCTCCTGACACGTAGATTCTACAGAGTGCAAATATGCCAGTTCCTGGTTATGGGTAAGTGGATGTGTGTTTCAACTACTAGCATTGTATAACATATTGATGGTTATATGTAATGTGATCTGTATATATTTTTTAAACACTACACATTTTATACACAAACATTTATTCATGCCATCCAGCAATTACTGTTTCCCCTCTCTCCAAAGTATGCATGGTGTACTGTGCCGAATATCTGAACGAGGTGGCAGCCATGAACTGGAGGTAAAGATCTAATTGAGCTGCAGTACATGGTATACTGGGAGAAAATATGTTGACTGTTTTTTTTTGTAATTTAGTTAGTGTGTTGAGGAACAACTTATTTTATAATTTCACAGGTCATTTTCCAAGTTCCAGTACTTTGACTCAAATGGGATGTTCATATCTTTGGTCTACTCCATTCCCCTTCTGCTCAACACAATCATCATTGTTGTAAGTTTTAAAGGTCATTCTCAACCATTAAATCCCAAGTGAAACAGAGCTGATCCTAGGCTTGTGTTAACAGATTTGTGAATGTGTGTGTGTCTCTCAGGCGTTGTGGGTGTACAGGACGTTCTCCACCATGATAGAGCTGAAGACCCTGCAACTGAAGAGAAAGGCCCGTAGAGAGCAGAACAAGAAGACTGACTAATCATTTTCCTCTGGGACCTCCATTGAGATCAGTGGGGTGCTGATGCTGGGAATCACCTCAACTGGATCCATGTTAACTTGGCTAACATGGTGCCACATCAGCATCACATGGCAAACATCTGCATCACAACATGGTTGGTTCCAGTGCTTCAACTGCCTAAACTTTTTGAAAGGTAGATCTGTACTGTGTTTGTATTAAGTACAGTATGAGAAGAGTGGAGGGGGTGATCACTATTGTCTTCCATCTTTTCAATGGGTAAATCTCACACCTGCGTTGCTTATATACTTGCCCAAGTTGACTTCCATCTGCAAATCAGAACAGACTGGATGGCTGAAGAAGTATGGTTGTAGTAAAGTTGCCTTTTTTCATTAAGTGAATATCGTTTGATGGAATACAGTGTACATATAAAACATTTATTAAGGGGACCAAATATGTTATCAAACATTTATAACATTTTTTTCTTCATATTATGTGATGAGAAGGTAGCCTACTTGTTTTGCACAACAATGTAATGCTCATGGCAAATATTGTCGTTATTTTGCATGTAGTGATAATGGTTATGGAAAATAAAATGTTGTATTTAGGCATAAATGCAATTTTTTTGAACCCTTTATATAATGTGAATTCATGGAACCATGTGAATCCACTCCTGCACTTATTCTGTTCTCTACTAGTCCACAATAGGGCGATAGTGACCCAATGACTATATGCTCTGTGCTCCAACACCCTCTGCGGGGTCGTAAAACAACCAGATAAATCTGGTTTTCATGGGAAATGAAAAAAGAGGACTTTAACAAGGCGACACTCCATCTTAACTCCTCCCCCATATTTACTGGATTGGTTCAACGGTGCAGAAGAGAACCTCCCCGGCGGGACCAGAAATGCCGCTACATTAGGTTAGTGCTCCATAAGGAGAGACATCAAGGATCAATAGCAAAGGAGCCTTTAAAGATGATTAACAGTGTAGATGATGCTACATTGAACACATCATTTATTTCACCGGGTCAAAGCAGATAAAATACAAAGGGTATTATCATGTTGATCTTTGGCAGATACTAAGAAAACCTAAGCTACATTTACAAAAAGGCCGACCCTTTAAAAGAGGTCCAATAACTCACACCCCATTTTTCACTTTTTATCTCAGAGAGAGGAGGAACATCTGATTCCAGCTGCGGGTTAGTTATTCACATTCTTTATTTTCCCAGATGCGTCTGACGTGTAGTGGAATGCGGTTCCTGTGTTGGTATGCGGTTCCTTTCATGATCTGCCAGGGATGATAGCTACGGACGTGATCATGTTCTCGGTCACAATCATGTTCTGAAAGTCATCTGAGGAGTTAAAGAGGAGGAGGGGCTTGGAAGGGCATTCATTGTCTCTGGTCTGTGGGGTTGTTGCATGCCGAGGCCTGATGTTTTCCCCCTTCAGGATAGCTATGCAGTGATTCCCCTGCCAAAAGAAGGGCTTTAGAAGTCCTCCTCCTATGGCAAGGATAGACAGGTGCTTGCTCATCCACACTGGTTTACATGCATGCACAAGACCTAATCTTCTGAATATGTTCTGGGATATAAACTAATGTTGGAATATGTAAAATCAAAGAAGTTACCTAAGAGGTTTCAGATACAGGGAGGATTGCATGGAAATATGAAAAGAGACTATGGAAACCATATGTGGTCATTTATCCACTTCTGAATTCTAAGCACAATATAGATTTGAAAAAGCTAACAGGTGCTTTAAGCTCTCGTCCAGTTGTATTCTGTGCTTGTGAGCTCGCCTATTTTCTGACAAAGTGCCTTGTCAGGGTTTGCAGTGTTGTGGCCTGCAGATGCCCAAAACCTCATGTTGCTCGGATCCGTGAATGATTCACCACCCATCTCTCTCACCTTGTAGGCCTTGTCAGGGAATTCCTGTTTGATTCCATTCCCAGATTCCGGCCTGGCCATTGCAGTGCCGCGGAAACTGTTAGAAATGTTCCCAACCTTAGTCCATGTTGTGAATCGGATTTCAGACAAGCATCTGCAAAACATCCTCACAAACCCTTGGCACAGGTCCCTGGCAAACCCAGTTGAAAGAACAAGGAGCGAGCAGATACTGCCAGCTTTTAATAAAAGATCCCCCTCAACCCCTGGAAACTTCACCCTGTTGCAGTGCAGATTATTATTACATAGATGCCTACATGCTTTGACTGTATGGGAGTTGCCACTAAGTGAGCTGGAATCAGAGTAGATCTTACAGATGTTTTTGATTGCACCCCCATCTGTGCTGAATGACAAACCAAATAAACACCAAACATTGTATATATATACCTGGGAGATAAACAAATGCTCTAATTCTGTTTGCTTACGACTTAAATCATCTGATCAACTGAGGTGAACAGTAAGCAATGACATCACAATATGACTATTAGTTGATCTTTCTTGGAATCTCTTTCTGTATGCTGTGCTCTTTCTCAAGTGCTTCCCTGACTGTGTGAGATATAATGAGGTCATAGATTAGACTTTGCTATACCAGTATATAATTAACCTGGCCAGGTTGGAGAGGAGAAAGGTGGTCAGTACCACGTGCAGGTAGCCTAGCGGTTAGAGTGTTGGGGCATAAACCAAAAGGTAGCTGGTTCAAATACCTGGGGGGACAAGGTAAAAAAACATCTGCCGATGTTCCCTTGAGCAAGGCACTTAAACCTTTAAAACATTTTTTCATTCAAGCTGCTTTATTGGCATGAAAATCATTGTGTCAATATTGCCAAAGCAACAATGCATACAATATACATTGTAATACAATTATAAACCATAACAAATAATAATAGAAAATGGTAGTAAATAATAATACAAAATTAAATACAAAAATAACAACATAGTAGAAATGTAATAAATTAAAAAATCTAAACATAAAAATAATAAAAATAAATAATTTGCTCCAGGGCTGATCCTGTAAAACAACACATTTTACTGCACCTATCCGGTGTATGTGACAATAATCATATTATTATTACATAGATGCCAATATGCTTTAAATGTATGGGGGTTGCCACTAAGTGAGCTGGAAACGGAGTGGACAGAACTGAGTTTACTGTAAGTGTCCTTCCCTCATTATTGTCTTGTAACTGATCTTTTAATTTGAGTGAGTGGAGTTTTTTTGTGTTTTCACATCCACCACCAAGTGACCACACAGCTCTGATGGCATACCATCCTCCCCCTTTATGGTATGTGACACGCTTTTCCCATCATCCTCTCTGACGTGGGCATCCTTCTTCCCAGTCACGTGACCCAAGTGTCCAGGATTCCCGTCACAGCTTCCTGCTCTGATGACAGAGCAGGGTAGCTTGTCCTCACTCACGAAACCGGATATGGCAGCACACAGTCCACACAGAACACACACACACATGCACACACACACAAATAGAGGTTTGCACTTACCATGCACATTTACTGAAAATGCAGAGAGCCATGCACCACACACACTTACATGCAGAGAGCCACACACACCAATAAATTCACATACACACGCAGCCTCTTTTCCTCTCTCTTGCTCACACCCACAATGCACATGGAAACTCAAAACACACCAGAAGCTACTCTACTGAGAAATGGAAGCACCTGTGCTAAAATGCTTCATAGAAAGTATCACTACACCAAAGCCACTCGCCTGATACTGCCAGCATGTATTCGTGAGAGAGAGAGGATACAGGGGCTGATCCTTCTGGTTATAGAGCATTGTTGTTTCTGATCAGCGTTGTCTGATGTACAGGGCCTTCAGAAAGTATTCATACCCCTTGCCCAATTCCACATGTTGTTGTGTTACAGCCTGAATTCTAAATGGATTAAATAGATTTTTCCTCTCACCCATCTGCACACAATACCCCAAAATGACAAAGTGAAAACCTGTCTTTTATCAATTGTAGCTAATTTATAGAGAATTTAATACAGAAATATCTCATTTACATAAGTATTCAAACCCCTGAGTCAATACTAGAGGCACCTTTGGCAGTGATTACAGCTGTGAGTCTTTCTGGGTAAGCCTCTAAGAGCTTTCCACACCTGGATTGTGCAACAAGTTCTGTGTCACGTAGAGTAGGCCAGAAGGCTATACTGGAAAACCTAACCTCTATCAAACTAAAAAGATGTCGGAGCTGCAAAAGTTATTCTGTGCAAGGGTGTTTATTTACAAAGTGATTCCGGAACAAAAACAACAGTACTGCCATCAAACATATACCTTATGGGCCAGCTAAAAACAATGCTACACCATCCACAGCTCAATCCAAAATGCCTCTCCATGAACGGAAAGAGAGGCTCCTTTTATAGGGCTAGCCCCTCCCCTCAGAACAATTAACACTAATTAATTAAGCAATTACCTAGTCAAACCTAAGTTTTCCATTAACTAAACATACTAAAGTATATACATTGCAACATGTTTATGAAACAATATCACAACATAACATTTACAAAATTACATCACTACTGACAGTGTCATTCAATATGCCCAATTACATGAATGAACCATTCGGGACAGGCACTACAAAGTCAGCCCAATTCCCTTAGCTCGGGTACTTATCCAGCATACCCGGAAGCTACAGAGATAGAGAGAGAGGAACAGAACAAAACAAAACAAAACAAACAACGCGCTCATCCACAACATCGATAAGTATAATAAATATTGTTTATATTAAATATGAACACTGACATAAGTGTGAAATGTATGTACTAAGACAGAAGTTACCCACATTGCTAACTTACAGTATCTGATAACGGAGCAGGGAGGAGTGATGAATGTGTGCGTGCGTTAAAGTACCAAATGTTGCCCGCGGCCAGTGATGGACTTCTACGTCACACTCTGTCAAACTGGTTGTTGATCATTGCTGGAGAACCATTTCCAGGTCTTGCCATAGATGTTCAAGTAGATTTAAGTTAAATCTGTAACTCGGCCATTCAGGAGCATTCACTGTTTTCTTGGTAACCAACTCCAGCATAGATTTTTCCTTGTGTTTTAGGTTATTGTTGTGCTGAAAGGTGAATTCATCTCCCAGTATCTGGTGGAAAGTAGACTGAACCACGTTTCCCTGGTTTTGCCTGTGCTTCTCCCCATTCCTTTTATTTTTATCCTGAAAACCCCCCCAGTCCTTAACGATTATAAGCATATGTAGCCACAACTATGCTTGAATATACAGTATGGAGATGGTAGTCAGTAATGTATTGGATTTGTCCAAGCATAACACCTTGTATTCAGTATTATTTTAACATCTTGTTGCAAATAGGATCCATGTTTTGGAATAGTTTTATCCTGTGCAGGTTTCCTTCTTTTCACTCTGTCAATTAGGTTAGTATTGTGGAGTAACTACAATGTTGTTGATCTATCCTCATTTTTTCCCTATCACAGCCATTAAACTCTGTAACTGTTTTAAAGTCCCCGTGGTGAAATCCCTGAGCGGTTTCCTTCCTCTCCGGCAACTAAGTTAGTAAGGATGCCTGTAGTTGTAGTGACTTGGTGTATTGACACACCATCCAAAGTGTAATTTATAACTTCACCATTTTCAAAGGGATATTCAATGTTTGCTTTTTTTTTTACACATCTACCAATAGGTGGCCTTCTTTGCGAGGCATAGGAAAACCTCCCTGGTCTTTGTGGATTAATCTGTTTTTCACTGCTCGACTGAGGGACCTTACAGTTAATTGTATGTGTAGGGTACAGAGATGAGGTAGTCATTAAAAAATCACGTTAAACACTGTTATTGCACACAGTGCTTATCCATGCTACTTATTATGTGACTTGTTATGTATATGAAAAAGTCAAAGGTTGTGAATACCTTCTGAAGGTGGCAAATTGTTTAGTCTTATGACAAGAACACTGAGCGTGAGCAGGAAATGCATGGCCCTGCTTGGATTTATGTCTCTAACAGGAACAGCCCAACTGGACAGGAAATAGACAGGAAATAAACTTACCTCACACATACCTTTCATAATCAAATCTAGAGTTAATTTATCCCAATGTATGCTCTCTCTTAGTGTGGTGGTGAGTGGTTATGTAGACACAGTTACAGAATTGTCTAGACCAGTGGTGACAAACAGATTTTGCCCGAGGGGCCGCATTCAGTCTTCAATGAGGTCCAGAGGACCGTACTGAAAGTTGGTTATATTTCTTTGCCGTCAAAATTTGAAAAAGTTGGCCCTTCTTCCATCGCTTTTGGAATTTTAAATACTCCCTGACTGTCTAGCTTTAATTTCTATGATTATTTGGCGGCCTGGACACAGTCGAGAAAATGTAGGTCCATTATCATTCATGCACAGTTTCCATTTGGTTTGAGAGTATATTGAAAATGTTTAAGTATACTGACCCCCCACCTCTTGACTAGACATAGCAGGATTTCTGCATCCCGGGAGCTCACACATGTTTGCTCTTGACCAGGAGTAACCTACCTGATTCAACTAAACCACTTATCATCAAGCTCTTTATTAGTTGAATCATTCATGTGATAAATCTATTCAGTGAGTAAGCGGGGTGATTCTCAGGGTAACTAAGGGAGGATCACACACAGAGGATCACAGAGGGGTCAGTCAGGCACACTAACTCCAGACTATCTGGTCCTACGCACACTTTGATGTAGCTCATAAACACCCCCAACTTAGAGAAATCTATTAATCCTTCATAATACCTAGATCTCAACAGCTCCTCTTCACTTTCCACCCCTGAAACAGAGTAGAGAGTAAACACGCATATACACAAGCACAAAGACAACTTAATTCTCAGTGGATGAAGCAATGGAAACTACACTCACGAACACTCACATTTCAACGTTTTATTTGGGTCCACACCAAAGGAAATTGTCAAAAAGGCCCAAACTTTTGGAGGTCAAGGGATGTATTTGGAATCCTCACCCCCTTTTCTCTAAAAAAGTTCACACACACACACACACACACACACACACACACACACACACACACACACACACACACACACACACACACACACACACACACACACACACACACACACACACACACACACACAGAGAAACAAACATTCAAAACATATATGAGTTAAACTCAGCCTGGCCTCAGCGTTTTCTGTTTACTAACTTTGTGGAAATCCATCGTATCTGCTTACCTCTTGGCTTGCGTTGCACTCTATAAAGAGGCTGTTTAAGTTTGCCTGTGTGATTTCAGGGGAACAAACTCAAAACACTCTCCAAGACCTTCACACTCATTCCCATCTGTACTGGAGTGCCTGGACCCCTACCCATTTGATTACAGTTTAAACTTCACTTTTCCCTGTATGTTTTGTATGTTTTAATCAGAAGGTCCTAAATTCCTTTTTTTACAACCTGGACAGATGCAGATCTCTGAGACCTATCACCTGCCTTGATGATGCCCTCTGTAACTGGCCTAGAGTTAGCCTCCATTATGAGGATTCACCCCCACCCAGGGGTGGTAGGTAGCCTAGCGGTTAAGCGAGTTGGGCCAACAACTGAATGGTTGCTGGTTTGAATCCCAGACCCGGCAATGTGAAAAAAACTGCCATTCTGCCCTTGAGCAAGGTAATTAACCCCCAACAACTACTCCCTGGGTGCTGATGATGTTGATTAACCTTTGTGTGGTGTTCAGGTCTTTGGGACCCATTTTCAATGTTTGCTAAAGAAAAATTATACAATGAATGATTTTTTCAACCTGAGACTCATTGGCCTTGGCTCATTTTCTGTGAAGTGAAATAACACATTTTCATTGAGTGCGCACCCCCCTACACATGTATCTTACATGTGGTGTTCGGGCCCACTGGACCCGGGGGTAGTAAAAGTGTGTGTGTCGGTATAAACAGGTAAAAATGAAACAAAAGGGTTTGCTGTGTGCCTTCACTCTGTCTTCCTCCCTGGGCCTGCTGTTTCAACTTAGCACCATTAACCATTCTGTCTCCCTGCCTGTCTCATGCTTTTCTTGTACTCTTTACCCTTTGTAGTGTGTGAAACTAAACAATGTCTTGCTGGAACCTGCACAATGTTATTACAATACATTATTTCGATACATTATTCCGTATTTTCCCACACTCTACCCCAGCCAGGTGCAAACTGGGGGAGGGACACAACAAATAAATATCTTTGCATGTGTGACTCCTTACTATCGAGGCACAAGGTGAGACCCAAATGCAGACACAGGAGGCAGATGGTTGGAGTCTTACAATGTTTATTAATCCAAAGGGGTAGGCAAGAGAATGGTCGTGGACAGGCAAAAGGTCAAAACCAGATCAGAGTCCAGGGGTTACAGAGTGGCAGACAGGCTTGTGGTCAAGGCAGGCAGGTACAGAGTGGCAGACAGGCTTGTGGTCAAGGCAGGCAGAATGGTCAGGTAGGCGGGTACAAAGTCCAGAAACAAGCAAGGGTCAAAACCAGGAGGACTAGAAAAAGGAGAATGCAAAAAGCAGGAGAACGGAAAAACCACTGGTTGACTTGGAAACATACAAGACAAACTGGCACAGAGAGACAGGAAACACAGCGATAAATACACTGGGGAAAACTAGCAACACCTGGGAGGGGGGGTGGAGACAATAATGAGGACAGGTGAAACAGATCACGGTGTGACCTCTTACCACAATCAATCAGTATGGTAAAAATTATCTCTGCTCAGAGGGCCTTAGAAATAACTTTTGCAGAGAGACAAGCTAGTGTGGAACGAGCGTCTTCCACTTTGGAAGATAAAGACTTTTTTGAATATGAGTATCATATCTCGTTGTCTGACAGTGAGTTGGAAGAAGAGGATGAGACTGACCCTCAGCCAACCCCAGGACCAGCCCGCCAGCAGCCAGCCCCAGGACCAGCCAGTCAGCTGCCAGCCCCAGGACCAGCCAGTCAGCTGCCAGCCCCAGGACCAGCCAGTCAGCAACCAGCTCATCAGCAGCCTGCAGGAGGAGAAATATAGATGCCTTTTTTTTTTATTGAATGGTTTTCTTGCCCAAGTAATGAGCCACCCCGCATGGCTGCCAATGTGATAAGGATGCAACCATGGCCGACGCGGATGGCGGATACTCATGTGCAGGACATAAAGTCTTCTTCTGAGCTGTTCATCCCAGACACCATCCAGAAAATCATTCTGGACTGCACTAATTTGGAGGGAAGGTGTGTTTTTGGAGATGGAAGGAGATGGACCAAACTAATTTACGTGCATACTTTGGGATTCTTATTTTTGCAGATGTTTTCACATCCAATTGGGAATCCACAGAACCCTTGTGGGATGAAGAAACAGGCAGAGAACTTTACTGTGCAACAACGTCTCTGGAAAACTTCCACATTATTTCCAGGATGATCTGCTTTGATAACTGAGACACCAGACCAGCCCGGCGGCAGAGAGACCAGCCCGGCGGCAGAGAGACCAGCCCGGCGGCAGAGAGACCAGCCCGGCGGCAGAGAGACCAGCCCGGCGGCAGAGAGACCAGCCCGGCGGCAGAGAGACCAGCTCGCTGCAATCAGGTCAGTGTGGGACAAGTGGGAGGACTGCCTTCCCCTGTTCTACAACCCTGTGCCCAACGTTACTGTTGATGAGCAGCTTACGCCATTCAGGGGCCGCTGAGTGGAATCAAGATCTGGTCTGCTTGTGATGCTGCTTCATCATATGCATGTAAGTGTATAAGGGGAAGCCAGATGGAGGAGCCCCGGGTTGTCCTGGACGTGACACAGGGACTCCGTGGCCACAACATCACATGCAGTACCTTTTTTACTTCGCTCAAGCTGGGACAGAAGCTCCTCAAGAGGAAGCTGACGATGGTAGGAACAATACGAAAAACAAGCCAGAGCTCATCCTACCTTGGCCTGCTGTAACTATATATGTGAGTGAGTGAGATGTTAGTAAAATTTCATCATTCTAGATTGCAGCCGGTAGCCCCAAGAATAAGTGCTGCAATGTGTGTGGACCCAAGAAGGACAGGAAGACACAGTACACATTCATCCTACCTTAAAATGAAATGACAAAATTGATTAAATTAGATATTTTTTATATTGATGTACACACCTACTCCACATTTCCAAAGTCCAAGAAAAATTCTAGAAACGTATATAATTATTAATTATAAAACAAAAATGTCTTGATTGAGTATGTCTTCACACGCCAGAGTTAATTCTCTACGGAAGCACCTTTGGCAGCCATTACCGTTGTAAAAACTTTACAATGAGATTCTATCAACTTTGCACAACTCTCAGGGCAACAAATACCCATTGTTTTTGTCAAAATTGCTCAAACTCAGTAAATTTCGTTGGGTTTCACTATGTGTTGTGTTGTATTGGAAAATAACCAAGCCTGGAGTTTTTTATTTAGGCCTCAAAGTTAATTTCTTTGTGTTGTCTTGCATTATTACTTAATAACAATTGTTGCCAATGAATGGATCATGAATGCAATGTTGTTGATCCTCTGTGTTGTCAAATATTATGGTTGCAGCATCATATCACGGGTATCCTTGTCACCAGCAGGGACTGGGGAGTTTGTCGGGCTCAAAATAAATATGAAAAGAGCAAAGCTCAGATAAAAAGTTTGAGGAAACCCTGCCTTATTACTGATACCTAACCCTGGGATAGAGTTTTATTTTTCAACGGGACAATTACACAAATATTAATGCCAAAGACACACCAGAATGGCTTTCCAACAGGTGTTGAGTGGCCTTCTAGGCAGAGTTGCAAAGAAAAAGCCATATCTCAGACTGGCCAATAAAAATAAAAGATTAAGATGGGCAAAAGAACACAGACACTGGACAGAGGAACTCGGAGTCGCCTCTTTACTGTTGACGTTGAGACTGGTGTTTTGAAGGTACTATTTGATGAAGCTGCCAGTTGAGGAATTGTGAGGCGTCTGTTTCTCAAACTACACAATCTAACGTACTTGTCTTCTTGCTCAGTTGTGCACCTGGGCCTCTCACTCCTCTTTCTATTCTGGTTAGAGCGCTGTTCTGTGAAGGGAGTAGCACACAGCATTGTACCAGATCTTCAGTTTCTTGGTCATTTATCTCATGGAATAGCTTTCATTTCTCAGAACAAGAATAGACTGACGAGTTTCAGGAGAAAGTTATTTGTTTCTGGCCATTTTGAGCCTGTAATCAAACCAACAAATGTTGATGCTCCAGATACTCAACTCGTCTAAAGACGGCCAGTTTTATTGCTTCTTTAATCAGGACAACAGTTTTCAGCTGTGCTAACATAATAGCAAAATGGTTTTCTAATGATCAATTAGCCTTTTAAAATGATAAACCTGGATTAGGTAACACAACGTGCCATTGGAACACAGGAGTGATGGTTGCTGATAATGGGCCTCTGTACACCTATGTAATATTCCATTAAAAAATCTGCCGTTTCCAGCTACAATAGTAATTTACAACATTAACAATGTCTACACTGTATTTCTGACCAATCTTATGTCATTTTAATGGACAAAAAAATGCTTATCTTTCAAAACAAGGACATTTCTAAGTGACCCCAAACTTTTGAACGGTAGTGTAGATTTTTCTTGCAAAAGCAATGGACCGCTAGGAGGAAGAAAGTTCTTTACTTTCCTTCAAACCTTCTCAGCTCAAAACAGCCACTTTGCCATCTACTTTGCCATTTAAACTTAATAGCACAGAAAACCAACATTATGTTTTCTTGATTAAAGCTAGTCTTTATTTTCCAGTAATGAAAGTATACCTCACTGTAATAAAAATATCTGCCAATCACTAAACACATCAATAAGACCAGTGATTGTTTGACTACAGGCATAGATCGATCTAATAAAAAGTGCAACAAACCTAATATCTACCTCCTGACAACAACAGATGGGGTCTGCTTCCCATAATCAGTTATTTGAAATGAGTGTAGGAGTGATGTGATAGGTCGACATTACTCTGCGTGGCGTACCACAACTTCCTGGAATTGGAATTCCATTGGGAATGTGTGTAAAGGTCTCTTAGCCCTTACAGTGTACTTTTTTCCAGGTATTAAAGAATTCTGCCAAAGTATTCCTCCTTGTACTAATGGAATGCCAACCAGTAAAGTTGGGTCAGCATGCTCCCATTCTCTGCTTTGATGTTAGTTTATTATGGGATACATGCATTGGTTATGATGAGCTGCTTTGACAGGGTTTCCTGCACCCTGGGTCAAAGGCAGAGCCAGGCGGAGCTAGAGTTAGGGTGAGGGTTAGGGTTGAGCAGGGGTGTGGACATTAAGTTAGGGTTAGGGTTGAGCAGGGGTGTGGACATTAAGTTAGGGTTAGGGTTGAGCAGGGGTGTGGACATAACGCTAGGGTTAGGGTTGAGGCGGGTGTGGACATAACTCTAGGGTTAGGGTTGAGCAGGGGTGTGGACATAACGCTAGGGTTAGGGTTGAGGCGGGTGTGGACATAACTCTAGGGTTAGGGTTGAGCAGGGGTGTGGACATAACGCTAGGGTTAGGGTTGAGCAGGGGTGTGGACATAACGCTAGGGTTAGGGTTGAGGCGGGTGTGGACATAACTCTAGGGTTAGGGTTGAGCAGGGGTGTGGACATAACGCTAGGGTTAGGGTTGAGCAGGGGTGTGGACATAACGCTAGGGTTAGGGTTGAGCAGGGGTGTGGACATAACGCTAGGGTTAGGGTTGAGCAGGGGTGTGGACATAACGCTAGGGTTAGGGTTGAGCAGGGGTGTGGACATAACGCTAGGGTTAGGGTTGAGCAGGGGTGTGGACATAACGCTAGGGTTAGGGTTGAGCAGGGGTGTGGACATAACGCTAGGGTTAGGGTTGAGCAGGGGTGTGGACATAACTCTAGGGTTAGGGTTGAGCAGGGGTGTGGACATAACGCTAGGGTTAGGGTTGAGCAGGGGTGTGGACATAACGCTAGGGTTAGGGTTGAGCAGGGGTGTGGACATAACTCTAGGGTTAGGGTTGAGCAGGGGTGTAGACATAACGCTAGGGTTAGGGTTGAGCAGGGGTGTGGACATAACGCTAGGGTTAGGGTTGAGCAGGGGTGTGGACATAACGCTAGGGTTAGGGTTGAGCAGGGGTGTGGACATAACGCTAGGGTTAGGGTTGAGCAGGGGTGTGGAATAAATTGTGGAGAGACATGGCAGATGACAGTGAGCATGGTTCAAACCTAATCCTAACCCTCTATCCTCTCCAAATAGGACTCCTCCACTTCTGAATTACCAACTCAAGCCTTGGCTACATGACTCCATGGGGTCCAACCAGATTCCTCTCATGAAATGGGAGAGATAATGGTTTCTTAGCCCTCTTAAAAATATGACGTCAGCCAATTCCAATCGCTGAATCGTTAACTATTTGTTGTAGCAAATTTGCTCGCTGTCCACACTCAACAAATTTACATTGCCTACTGTATTCCATGTGTTGGCCAGAGTTTTGGAATTGTGTCACTCATATATGATGCCAGTCTTCTCAGTTTCCTTTGATACATGTTGTTACTAGATAGTTGCTTGTTAGGTACACACAGACACACAGTGATTGATTGTTTGTTTGACTATTGCAATTTAGCTATGGCTTATCATAAATGATGCCGTAAATTCCATGTAGATGTTTTAGCTCTGGCAAAGTCTAGCGATGATGGAATGACATTTCAACTAAAACTAGTGTAGATGGTAACTTGAGTGACACCTCTTCCAGTGTTACAACAAGTGATCATACTGAAAGGGACGGTCATGTCAGTGGCGGTCTCGTCAGCAAAACTTAGACTGTCACCGAAACAAAGACGGTTCGGCCAAGTTTTTCTGCAGAGTTCTTCGCGGAAGTTAAGAGAGAACGGCTCCACACCACTCTATCACTTGAGTATCTTAACTAGTTATTTTCTGATCTCATTTGCTCCTTTGTAGCTTTGGCAACTATGCATGTGTTTTCTATACCTGTTCACTCCTCTCCCTGTAGGCTTTACAGACCCTCCCCACCCATTGGCTGCAACCCTTCTAATTTAGTGTACCCTGAGCGCACAACCCATGTGGAATTCCTGGTCTCTGACAGTATTTAGAACTGCCGATCTGCGGTCAAGAACGCAGAGTTCATCTCAGCCCCATGACTTTTTGGATCTGATGGAGACAAGGATCCTCCCAGAGAACACTGCCACTCCAGCTGCTCTTTCTTCATCTGACTCCGTTTTCTCTCATGGTCCAAGAGCATCTGGTCATTGCGGTGGTGGAACAGGGTTACTAATTTCTCCTAACTGGAGATGTTCTCTTTTCTCCCTCTCTCACCTGAATTCCATGCTGTCACACACTTGTCCACTCAAGCTTAACATTGTTGCAATACATATATCGCCCACCAGGTGCCATTGGAGAGATCCTAATTGAGCTTGACACCTTGATAACTAATTTCCTGACAATGGCCACCGCTCTTTGTACTTGGCAACTTCAACCTCCCAATGTCTGCCTTCAATTTATTTATTTCCAATGGTCTCTTTCCCCCCTCTTTTGACCTCACCCTTTCCCAATCCCTTCCAACTCACAAGGCAGGCAATACGCTTGACCTCATCTTTACTAGAGGCTGTCCGCCTACTAATCTCACTGCAACCCCCCTCCAGGTCTCTGATCACTACTTCGTTTCCTTTTCTGTCTCCCTTTCCTCCAACCCTAGCCACACACATGGTCATGCGCCGTTGCAATCTTCTCTCTCTTTCTCCCACTACTCTCTCCTCTTATTTCCTATCATCTCTCCCTTCTGCTAAATCCTTAGCCCTCCTGTCTCCTGATTCTGCCTCTTTGACCCTACTCTCCTACCTTTCCGCATCATATGACTCCACTAAAGCCACTTTCTATCACTCTAAATGTCAAGCTTCTGCCTCTAACCCTATGAAACTCTTTTCCTCCCTCTCCTCCCTCCTTTATCCTTCCCCATCTCCCTCCTCCCTCTCTGCGGACGACTTTGTCAACCCCTTTGTAAGAAGGTTGACAACATCCCCTCCTCATTCACTCAGCCTAATGAGTCCACTGGTCTCACTCATACAGAACTACCCGTACGCCCTGACCTCTTTCTCCCCTCTCTCTCCAGATGAAATCCTGCGACTAGTGAGGACTGCCGGCTCAAGCCCATCCCCTTCTCCATTCCCCAGACCATCTCTGGAGACCTTCTCCCATTCCTCACTTCCGTCATCAACTCATCCCTGACCACTGGCCCCTCTGACTTCAAAATGTCCCGAGTCTCTCCCTCGTCAAGAAACCAAAACTCGCCTCATCTGACGTCAAAAACTATAGACCTGTACCCCTTCTTTCTTTTCTTTCAAAAACACTTGAGCATGCTGTCTCTGATCAACTCTCTCATTATTTCTCTCAGAACGATCTTCTTGACCCTAACCAGTCAGACTTCAAGATGGGTCACTCAACCAAGACTACTCTTCTCCTTGTCACGGAGGCTCTCCGCACTACCAAAGCTGACTCTCTCTCCTTTGTTCTCATCCTCCAAGATCTATCCGCTGCTTTGAACACTGTGAACCATCAAATCCTCATCTCCACCCTCTGGGTGTCTCAGGCTCTGCACACTCTTGGCTCTTGGATTGCAGCCTCCCTGGCTGGCCGCTCCTACCAGGTGACAAGGAGAGGATATGTGTCTGTACCACGTACTCTCACTACTAGTCAACACCCTGCCATTCTCTGCAAACATCAACGCAGTGAATCGCTCCTTCAGGTTCATGCTCTACAACATCAGTAGAGGACGACCCTACCTCACTCAGAAAGTGGCGCAGGTCCTAATCCAGGCATTTGTCATCTCCCATCTGGACTACTGCAACTCAGTCTAAGCTCGCCTCCACTACAAGACCATGGTGCTTGCAAATGTAGGAGCAAAGGAACTGCCCATCCCTTCCTTCAGTCTATGCTCAAAACCTACACCCCAACCCGAGCACTCCATTCTGCCCTTCTGGTCTCTTGACTCCCCCACACCCAGCTCCCGCTCAGCCCAGTCCAGGCTCTTCTATGTCCTGGCACCCCAATGGTGGAACCTGCTAGGCTAGGACAGCAGAGTCCCTGCCCATCTTCCAAAAGCACCTGAAACCATACTTCTTCAAAGAGTATCTTAAAGAATACCCCTCCTCACCTTGACCCTCCACCCTCCTTGTTTTTTAAAGAAAAGCACATTTTTTGTCCATTAAAATAATATCAAATTGATCAAAAATACAGTGTCGACATTGTTAATGTTGTAAATTACTATTGTAGCTGGAAACGGCAGATTTGTAATGGAATATCTACATAGGCGTACAGAGGCCCGTTATCAGCAACCATCACTCATGTGTTCCAATGGCACGTTGTTTTAGCTAATCCAAGTTTATCATTTTAAAAGGATAATTGATCATTTGAAAACCCTTTTGCAATTATGTTAGCACAGCTGAAAACTGTTGTTCTGAATAAAGAAGCAATCACATTGGCCGTCTTTAGACTAGTTGAGTATCTGGAGCATCAGCATTTGTGGGTTTTGATTACAGGCTCAAAATGGCCAGAAACAAATAACTTTCTTCTGAAACTCGTCAGTCTATTCTTGTTCTGAGAAAGGAAGGCTATTCCATGCGAGAAATTACCAAGAAACTGAAGATCTGGTACAATGCTGTGTACTACTCCCTTCACAGAACAGCGCAAACTGGCTCTAACCAGAATAGAAAGAGGAGTGGGAGGCCCCGGTGCACAACTGTGCAAGGGGACAAGAACATTAGAGTGTCTAGTTTCAGAAACAGATGCCTCACAAGTCCTCAACTGGCAGCTTCCTTAAATAGTACTCACAAAACACCAGTCTCAACGTCAACAGTGAAGAGGTGACTCCAGGATGCTGGCCTTCCTCCTTAAATAAAATCCAATTTTATTGGTCACATGCGCCGAATAAAACAGGTGTAGACTTTACCGTGAAATTCTTACTTATAAACCCATTTCCAACAATGCAGAGTAAAAAAGTAAGAAGAACATTTGCTAAAAAAAGGAAATAATAACACAATAAAGTAACCATACAAGGCTATATACAAGGAGTACCAGTACCAAGTTAATGTGTAGGGGTATGAAGTAGGTCCTGGATGGCATGGGCCGTACACAGTAGCCTCTGTAGCACCTTGCGGTCAGATGCCAAGCAGTTGCTACACCAAACGGTGAAGCTAGCGTCCCACCTGGCCAACATCCAGTGGATTACAGAGCGCCAAATTCAAATACAGAAATATTCTAAAAATTCAGAAAACATACAAGTGTTATACATCGGTTTATATATTAACTTCTTGTGAATCCAACCACGGTGTCAGATTTAAAAAATGTTTTACGGTGAAAGCATACGATTATTTGAGACCATCGCCCAGCAGACCCCAGTCCACCTGGCCATGCTGCTGCTCCAGTTTCAACTTCCACCTGACTGTGCTGCTGCTCCAGTTTCAACTGTTCTGCCTTATTATTATTCGACCATGCTGGTCATTTATGAACATTTGAACATCCTGGCCATGTTCTGTTATAATCTCCACCCGGCACAGCCAGAAGAGGACTGGCCACCCCACATAGCCTGGTTCCTCTCTAGGTTTCTTCCTAGGTTTTGGCCTTTCTAGGGAGTTTTTCCTAGCCACCGTGCTTCTACACCTGCATTGCTTGCTGTTTGGGGTTTTAGGCTGGGTTTCTGTACAGCACTTTGAGATATCAGCTGATGTACGAAGGGCTATATAAATACATTTGATTTGATTTGAGCAGACAAATCATTACAAACAGTAACCAGCCAAGTAGAAGAGTAATAGAGATAAAATTAATCACTTACCTTTGAAGATCTTCATATGGTTGCACTCAGAAGACATTCATTTACTCAATAAATGTTTCTTTTGTTCGATAAAGTCTCTCTTTATATCCAAAAATCTCAGTTTTGTTCGCACGTTTTCTTCAGTAATCCACAGGCTCAAACAGTCACAAATAGGCAGACAAAAAATCCAAATTGTATCCGTAAAGTTCATAGAAACATGTCAAACGATGTTTATATTCAATCATCAGGTTGTTTTTAGCCTAAATAATCGATAATATTTCAACCGGACAATAACGTCGTCAATATAAAACGTAAACAAGAAAGGCACTCTCTCGGTCGCGTGCATGAAAAAGCTCTGTGACACGGCAGGGTCCACTCATTCCAACTGCTCTTACTCCCTCATTTTTCAGAATACAAGCCTGAAACAATTTCTAAAGACTAGTCTAGTGGAAGGCATAGGAACTGCAATTTAAGTCCTAAGTCAATGGATACTGTAATGGCATTGAATAGAAAACTACAAAACCAAAACAAATCCTACTTCCTGAATGGATTTTTCTTAGGTTTTCACCTGCCAAATCAGTTTGGTTATACTCACAGACACTATTGTAACAGTTTTGGAAACTTTAGAGTGTTTTCTATCCAAATCTACCAATTACAGTGCCTTGCGAAAGTATTCGGCCCCCTTGAACTTTGCGACCTTTTGACACATTTCAGGCTTCAAACATAAAGATATAAAACTGTATGTTTTTTGTGAAGAATCAACAACAAGTGGGACACAATCATGAAGTGGAACGACATTTATTGGATATTTCAAACTTTTTTAACAAATCAAAAACGGAAAAATTGGGCGTGCAAAATTATCACCCTGTAGGCTGCCTCATTGTTTTCTGTGATCAGTCCTACCACCGTCGTGTTGTCAGCAAACTTTATGATGGTGTTGGAGACGTGCGTGGCCATGCAGTCATGGCTGCACATGGCGTACAGGAGGGGACTAAGCACACAACACTGAGAGGCCCCCGTGTTGAGGGTCAGTGTGGCGGATGTGTTGTTGCCTACCCTCACCCCCTAGGGATGGCCCATCATGAAGTCCAGGATCCAGTTGCTGAGGGAGGTGTTCAGTCTCGGGGTCCTTAGCTTAGTGATGAGCTTGGAGGGCACTATGGTGTTGAATGCTGAGCTGTAGTCAATTAACAGAATTCTCTGGAATGAGCCGTTCAAAGCATTTCATGCCTACGAATGTGAGTGAATGTGAGTGGTATGTGGCGGTCGTCATTTAGACAGGTTAACTTGGCATTACTGGGCACAGGGACTATGGTGGTTTAAACATTTAGGTATTGAGTAACACAATATGAGTCATAATACCCATAAAATATATATACAGTCAAACACGAAAATGGTTCCAATCATTTTTCCACCATTTATTTTTCCATAGGGGATTTTAGAACTACAGTTGAAGTCTGAAGTTTACATACACTTAGGATGGAGCCATTAAAACTATTTTTTCAACCTCTCCACAAATGTCTTGTTAACAAACTATAGTTTTGGCAAGTTGGTTAGGACATCTACTTTGTGCATGACACAAGTAGTTTTTCAACAATTGTTAATTCACTGTATCACCATTCCAGTAGGTCATAGGTTTACATACACCAAGTTGACTGTGCCTTTAAACAGCTTGGAAAATTCCAGAAAATTATGTCATGGCTTTAGAAGCTTCTGGTAGGCTAATTGACATAATTTGAGTCAATTGGAGGTGTACCTGTGGATGTATTTCCAGGTCTACCTTCAAACTCAGTGCCTCTTTGCTTGACATCATGGGAAAAGCAAAAGAAATCAGCCAAGACCTCAGAAGAAAATTTGTAGATCTCCACAAATCTGGTTCATCCTTGGGAACAATTTCCAAACGCCTGAAGGTACGACGTTCATCTGAACAAACAATAGTACGCAAGTATAAACAGCATGGGAATACGCAGCTGTCATACCGCTCAGGAAGGAGACGCGTTCTGTCTCGTAGAGATGAACCTACTTGATGCGAAAAGTGCAAATCAATCCCAGGACAACAGCAAAGGTCCTTGTGAAGATGCTGGAGGAAACAGGTACAAAAGTATCTATATCCACAGTAAAACGAGTCCTATATTGACATAACCTGAAAGGCCGCTCAGCAAGGAAGAAGCCACTGCTCCAAAACATCCATAGAAAAGCTACGGGTTGCAACTGTTCATGTGGACAAAGATCGTACTTTTTGGAGAAATGTCCTCTGGTCTGGTGAAACAAAAATAGAACTGTTTGGCCATAATGATCATCTTTATGTTTGGAGGGCACTCATTCCAACATATAATATCAATTGTAATTCATAACATATCATACGAAATGGGTGATGAATATCCACAAACTAATACATACCATATGAAACGTAACATATCATACTAAATTAAGTGTTTCAGATTCATGTACAGAACAATATGAAATGCTTTCAGGCCAGGTTGGCATCAACTATTCTGCTGTAGTGAAAGCACTGTCAGCAATGTTACCATCACTTTCATTCATGTGATCCACAAGATTTTTTCATTAGCATCATGAAGACTGTTCCAAGTTGGGAGAAGAACCAAATGTGCTTGCCTGCGTCTCTTTCGGGTTCAGCAGAAACTGCAGGATGGTTATTGACTGTCCTGACATACAAGTTGCTACTCCAAGTCAGATGGGTCTGGAGAAGTAAACCTATTCTGTGTACCGTTCAATGCACTCCTTCAAGCTACTCCAGGGAGTTGCACCTAATGTGGTGATAACATACTGCAGTGATGTGTATTTGTGTTTGACAAAGCCATTGTCCAGAAGTCAGGGTTTGAGAAGATCTTCATGTCTGGAGACATGATTTTGGCAAACAAAGGCTTCTTGATCCAGAGATTGATACCTGCAGGAGTCACTGGGAACATTCCTCCATTCCTGAACCACAGAAGGTTCACAGAGTGCGATATACAGTACCAGTCAAAAGTTAAGACACACCTACTCATTCCAAGGTTTTTCTTCATTTGACTATTTTCTACATTTTAGAATAATAGTGAAGACATAAAAACTATAAAATAACAAATATGGAATCATGTAGTAACCAAAAACGAGTTAAACAAATATAAATACATTTTATATTTGAGATTCTTCAAAGTAGCCACCCTTTGCCTTGATGACAGCTTTGCACACTCTTGGCATATGGTACAGGTCGGGTACAGATCTTCCTCTGACTGCACTTGGATGGGCACTTGGTTGGGCACGGCTGGCCGTACACTGCAGTTATTCTGCAATTACTGCGTCAAATACCAGTAGACTGAAGTTAATGCACTTTTACTGCAGTTTCAAAACTGCAAGCTACCAGAAACTGAATTCAAATTATGTTTGAGTGACAATGACATGAACATATATTCAGCATGACATTCATGTGAGTGTTGTAATATGATTACAACCTCAAATGAATGTGAAATTCACTAACATAGCTATGACAGCAATATACAGTGCATTCGGAAAGTATTCAGACACCTTGACTTTTTCCACATTTTGTTACATTACAGCCTTATTCTAAAATTGAATAAATGAATTGTTTACCTTATCATTCTACACACAATACCTCATAATGACAAAGTGAAAACAGTGTTTTTTGAAATAAATGCAAATTTATAAAAAATAAAAAACTGAAATACCTTATTTATATAAATGTTCAGCCCCTTTGCTATAAGACTCAAAATTGAGCTCAGGTGCACCCTGTTTCCATTGATCATTCTTAAGATGTTTCTACAACTTGATTGGAGTCCAGCTGTGGCAAATTAAATTGATTGGACATGATTTTGAAAGGCACACACCTGTCGATATAAGGTCCCACAGTTGACAGTGCATGTCAGAGCAAAAACCAAGACATAATTAATTGTCTGTAGAGCTCCGTGACAGGATTGTGTCGAGGCACAGATCTAGAAAAGGCACCAAAACATTTCTGCAGCATTGAAGGTCCCCAAGAACACAGTGGACTCCATCATTCTTAAATGGAAGAAGTTTGGAACCACCAACTCTCCCTAGAGCCATCATCCCGACCAAACTGAGCAATTGGGGGAGAAGGGCCTTGGTCAGGAAGGTGACCAAGATCCTGATGGTCACTCTGACAGAGCTCGTGAGTTTCTCTGTGGATATGGGAGATCCTTCCAGAAGGACAACCATCTCTGTAGCACTCCACCAATCAGGCCTTTATGGTAGCCACTCCTCAGTAAAAGGCACATGACAGCCCGCTTGGAGTTTGCCAAAAGGCACCTAAAGGACTCTCAGACCATGAGTAACAAGATTCCTCGATAAAAACCTGCTTCAGAGCACTCAGGACCTCAGGCTGGGGCAAAGGTTCACCTTCCAACAGGACAACACAGAAGTGGCTTTGGGACAAGTCTCTGAATGTCCTTGAGTGGCTCAGCCAGAGCCCGGACTTGAACCCGATCAAACACCTCTGGAGAGACCTGAAAATAGCTCCCCATCCAACCAGACAGATCTTGAGAGGATCTGAGGAGAAGAATGGGAGAAACTCCCCAAATACAGGTGTGCCAAGCTTGTAGCATCATACCCAAGGAGACTCTAAGCTGTAATCGCTTCAAACTGTGCTTTAACAAAGTACTGCGTAAAGGGTTTGAATACTAAGGTAAATGTGATATTTCAGTTTTTTATTTTTAAAAGATATGTATAATGTCTAAACCTGTGTTTATATTTTTTGGTCTAACGATGTATATTTCCACAGGTTCTAATCTCAGAGGCCAGAGCAGTGTGAATGGAAAATTAGAAGGAAGTAGAAGGTGTAATTCCAGAACACTGGATCAAAGTGTGTGGCGGCCCCAAAATAAATATGACAAAGCAGTAAAGGATTGGTACACACCCTCTCTGAAATGGAAGTCCTTTCAGCTTCTGAGGATAAAACTCACATCAGGTAAATAAGAGATATATTATACTTGAAAATGCAATAAGCAAAAAACTGTTGGTTGTGAGATTGTTAAATTGTTCGAATCCTCACCTCACCATTCAGAATCAAAACAACATTGGGAAGACGTCAAAATTACTGAAGCCAGTGAAGTGGAGATGTCCAAGAGAAACCGAACTGGTGTGTTTAAACACAATTTGACAGTTTGTGTACATTCAATTTACTTGGTTTTTATTCTGTATATTGTTGTGTGTTTAGAATGAGGATTGTTTAAGTTTAAAGGTTGGTAATGTGTTTAGGATGACTTTTTAAAAGTCTTCTTCTTAAATTTGAAACAAATCAAACCAAAACAAAGTTTATTTGTCACGTGCGCCCGAGTACAACAGGTGTAGGTAGACCTTACATTGAAATGCTTACTTACAGGCTATAACCAATAGTACAAAAAAGGTATTAGGTGAAGAATAGGTAGGTAAAGAAATAAAAACAACAGTAAAAAAGACAGGCTAAACACATGACAAATGTATGTCGGAAAAAGTTTGGATGTTATTTTACACTTGCATGTTTATTTTCAGGCAAAGGTCTACCCAAGCTCCCACCAAAATATTCCCCAAAGCACCAGAAAACCTGTGCCACCGCTACCAAGAAGCAAAAAGCTAATACGCAGCACAAACCACCAAGTAAGGGAAGACCCCCATGAAATGAACAAAAATGAATGGGAACTTATTGCCATTGGGTGAACCATATACACAATCGCAAATACCACTCAAATGGACAGCAGTTTACTCAAACCTTATGGCAAGTGGAACATGGCAAATGCCAAGGGTCATATCCCCGAAATCCCAAAGATGGCGAGCACGCTCCACCATTGATTTTCATATGGCAAATGGTCATAAAGTCAAGACCCAAGAGTCCAATTTTGAAAATCGATTTATTTTTTCAAAAATTCATCACCCTCTAAAAAAGTACTTTCTGGACCAATTTCATTTTTTTGGTCAATTATACATATGTGATACCCATATGAACATACATTTGTCATTTTTTGTTGAGTTTGTCTGTAAGGCCTATGTTTTGTCCATTTGAAATATATGATCATAGGAAGTCGGCTTCCGAACCCAAAAGTCAGTAAACCATGTCCAAATGGAATAAGAAATGTCCAAATGGCATTTATACTGACCAAATTATATCAAATTAAGCCCTGAATCAACCTAGAAGGTATATTTGTCATGTTTGATCATAAGAAGTACAAATTTGGTGCAATGAGAGATAAGTGGGACTGTCATTTTTTTAAAGATGTTTTTTTAAATGTCCAAAATGACCAGGGGTGCCCTCTATTGGTTGGGCACAGGTGGGGGGAGCTCCCTACCTGACCATGGACCCCTTGCACCCCCCTAAAGGCATTAAAACACATTTTTTAAATGTGCTACTGGTAACCCGTTAAGGTAACCAGTCGCACAGCTGTCCATTTGCAATGTCTTTCAATGGGCATTTACCATCACAAATTTGACATGCTCTAATATACTGCAGAAATGCCCAAATGACTGGCCCGTTGAACTCGGGATGGTCAGGCAGTGATAGTGGTTCCTATCCATCGCACATTGGTGTTGATTTCAGCATGTCAATTTGGTGATGGTTCATCACTGTTTAAACGTATTGCAAATGGACAAAAGTCAGCCATCAAGTCAGCGTCCATCAGTCCCACTTTGTCAGTCCCACTTTGTCCATTCTCGTTTAGAAGCTAACAATCACATATTTCAGAGCAGGCCCAAAATTCACAGTGACTTCTGTTTAAACCATAATAAAAATAAAACATGCTCTGGCTGTGGGTCCAATTCTGACATTATGTGTAGGCCTGTCTGAAGTGTCACCGAATCCTGAGTTTCGGCTCAATGGGTCATTCAGAGCCCTAGCAGCGACTTTAATTACTGCTGAAAATCCACTTTTTTCGGGCATTGCTACGGGGTCCCTGGATGAGCTATCGGACAGAAACTTTAGGGTCCGTCTCTATGGGCCGAGGCGGTCTTGTGACTATGGGACTTTTCTAAATGTTGTCATTTTAGCCATGGTCAAAATGAATTGAAGTCATTGCAAATGTACAAGGCTGTTTCTCAGCCTGGGAACCTTCTAGAGCCACATAACTCACAGTGCACTATTGACTTAAGCTCTAGAACAGGTTTCTAAAGCTTCAGAGCTCTAGGTCTGACGGTTCTTTGATGGTGCGAACGCCAGTATCCATTGCAGGCACTTTGTGTCTGTAAGCCCCACACTGTGTTACTCCATCCTTGCTGTGTGTGTGTGTGTGTGTGTGAGTTTTTCTTGGAAATCTGATGGTAGAAATTACTTTTCACGAGGGTTGCCTAATCACACATGAAATATTGGAAAGATGTGACCTTTTTGACCCTTCTAAACAGTCCCTATGACCCCAATTTAAGGCACTTCCCGTTGGCACAGGAAGCTGAACGTGAACACATATGCTCCTTGGGGTAGGCTTTTACAGAATCCTGAGTTTCAAGTCTTCACGTTAAGAACTGACTGTTTTATAGAGGGTTGAATGCAGTGTTTTTACCTAACTGCAGGTTGGTAAAATCAAAACACTTTTAGGGTGAATTTAACCACTTCCCGTTGCTCCAGGAAGCTTAGAATCAACACAGGTAGTCCTCTTTGATTGTCATCGAAGACAGTTTTATACGGCATTCATAACCCACATAGTCTTCAGGTTGAAGTTAGGGAAGCAGGCAATGTATTCCTATGGGAAGAGATGTCGTTGTAAACTGTTAGAAGAAAACACCCTGTTTTCACTTAAGGGTTCATTCCACATGGTCAATGTTAGGCTTGCGCAGATTGGGAGGACCTTAGCAACGTTCCTGTGGTTGAATTATGCTTCTAGCCTTAACGGTTCTGCCGCTGTCACTTTGTGCCTACTATTTTGCACGGTCGCTGCGGTCATACAGAGCGAGCTACGGTCAGGTGGGGCATCTCCTTGAACCCATTTGCCAACACTTTTAGTGTTGATTTCAGTCTGTCATTTTGGTGATGATTCGTCACTGTTTAAAGTTATTGCAAACTGACAAAAGTTAGCCATCAAGTCAGCATCCATCAGTCAATAAGATGTCATTCTGACACCAAACTGACACCTATTGACACCAAATCCAACCCGTTTACGTTCTAGCTGCGGGTCCAGTTCTGACATTATGTATAATAAGCCTAGCTGATGAGACCCCGAATTCCGAGTTTCGGCGGTAATTCGGAACCCGAGCAGCGACCTTAATTAGTGCTGAAAATGAACTTTTTCTGGGCCTTGCTACGGGGTCCCTGATTAAGCTATCAGACAGGTCTCTGTGGGTTGAGGCGGTTTCAATGCAACTAGTCTTGTGATTCTGGGACTTTTCTAAATGTTGGAATTTTCACAATGATCAAAATGAATTGAAGTCATTGCAAATGGACGAGGCTGTTTCTCGGCCTGCAAACCTTCTAGAGCCACATAACTCACTGTGCACTATCGACTTAAGCTCTAGAACCTGTATATAAAGTTTCAGAGCTCTAGGTCTGACTGTTCTTTGATAGTTCGAACGCAACTATGGGTAACTATGGGGCGGCAGGGTAGCCTAGTGGTTAGAGCTTTGTACTAGTAACCGGAAGGTTGCAAGTTCAAACCCCCGAGCTGACAAGGTACAAGTCTGTCGTTCTGCCCCTGAACAGGCAGTTAACCCACTGTTCCCAAGCCGTCATTGAAAATAAGAATTTGTTCTTAACTGACTTGCCTGGTTAAATAAAGGTAAAATGAAAATTGCAGGCTCTGTGTGTCGATAAGCCTCACATTCTGTCACTCCCCATTGACTGTGTGAGTTCAGAAAATCACAGAAATCATGTAGAGCTCTGAAAATTACCTAAATTAAAAATGGTATAAAACTGAAACCAAATGTCCGAGAGACTTTATTTGATGACTTTCAGGAAGATCCGGCCCTGGGGAATGACCTGAGTCCGTCGGCCGATTTATAAAAACACTCACGGACGTCTAGTAATGGACTGTACATTTGCAATATGGAGATCCTCATCAACCATACGGGTAATGCCATCGGCGTCCCTTATGGTAATGACAGCTTATTAAGCCAACTTATTATTTTTGACCATTGTATTTGAAGAAGATGTTCTAATTGTAAAGACAATTGGCATGATGTTGTACAATATTTTATTAAAGAAACTCATCTTGGTCTCTTACGTAGCTTAACCCTGGAGCTTGAGGTCTTGAGGTCTCCTACCTCCTTAATTGAGGGATCCCCCTTAACAAATCGCTGCAAAGGATCAGAACCTTTTTCTGTGACAGATGCAAGTATGAAACTCTCTGTTTAGAATTTTGATTTAAAGTTGGGGTGAAATTTGATTGTGTGTTGGTTGTATGAAGAAAAATGCCGGACGTTATTTTACACTTGTATGTGTTATATTTTGTTGGCCTACCCAAGCCCAAACTAAAATCTGCTCCGACCCGCCAGAAAACCTGTCCCAGTACTGCTAAGAAGCAAAAGGCTTACATTTCCTGCAAGACACCAAGTGTGAGTATAGGGAAACGGCAAAATAAAACGCTGCACAAGTCAGACCTTCAGATGAGAGATCCCCCCCCCCCCCCCCCATCACCAAAATGCTGCAAAGGCTCAGACCCTTTTCCTATGTTGAAAGTAAGT
The DNA here is from genome assembly GCF_002021735.2 of Oncorhynchus kisutch. Classification (NCBI taxonomy): domain Eukaryota; kingdom Metazoa; phylum Chordata; class Actinopteri; order Salmoniformes; family Salmonidae; genus Oncorhynchus; species Oncorhynchus kisutch. The sequence goes on along the minus strand of NC_034194.2, from coordinate 24,311,619 downwards.
ATATTTATTTTTAACTATTTTTTATTATATTGAAACTAGGCTGTTTGATTTGGAAGTGAACTAATGTCAAAATACTTTGTTTCAGAAAATAATTGTTAAAAATGATCCGATATCTCATCCGGTTGAGGAATTCGACTTTAACCTGAACTTGACGGAGGACTATTTACTTAAGATGGAAGAGCAGCTAATGGAGAAGGATTTTTTTAAATACATGGTGAGAAAATAAAGGTGCAATATGCAGAAATCTATCCACAATTTCCTGGTTGCTAAAATTCTAATAGTTCGCCTAATTTCAGTTTATGTGACAAAAAAAGCAAGTGTAGAGAATCATTGTACCATCTAAACCGCTGTGAAATATATTTTAAATACCCACAACTATTGTATTTTCAACTGTTTGAAGCTGGTGTACAAAAACAAAAGAAAAATGCAAGAATGGGAAGCATAGAAACAGTGCACATAGAACAGATATACCGCTTCTTAGACTTGCTTTTAATGCGAATGACAGATCTATAACACACAGTTCTATATGAATTATGTCGGGGTTGCCCAAAAAGTTAAATATTGCAGCTTTAAATGTTTCATTGGTATGAGTTGAATAACATCATATTTCCATGTAGTACAGGATGGAAAAATCCTGTACATGTGTAATGCATTAGTGTCCTTTTGTAAAATTACAGATACAGAATCTCAAAGCTGGGGGGAGAGACATCCCGGACTGGGTGAAGTGAGCAATGCACCGGTAAACTATTACCATATTTGTTTCAGTTTTAAATTAGGTCATGGTGTGTTTCCTGTAAGGTACATATGTTATGTTCTATACAGAACCCTGATAACCGGCCTCATGTCAACGAAGAATATGAAAGGGAAGAGGGCCTTTGAGAACTCCAACCTTTGCAGACATTATAGGTACAGTGGAGTCCAAATCATAACATTTTACATGACATTTGAATATCTTCTCCAGCTAATATTTGTTTTCCCCCTTTACAGCAGGTGTAAGTCTTTGCGAATCAATGCTACAGAGGCAAACATAGTACAGGCAATGCCAACCTGCCTGAAATATGCACCTAACCGCAAGGGAGGCAGTGGGAGGGCCAATGAGTAAGGGAATGGAAGAGCTTAAGATGTTAAGAGCATCAAGCCTGTTCCGACAGCACTTTTTTTTGTTTATTATACACTACCGTTCAAAAGTTTGGGGTCACTTAGAAATGTCCTTGTTTTTGAAAGATGGCTGATTTATGTTAAATGGAACATCTACATAGGCTTACAAAGGCCCATTATCAGCAACCATCACTCCTGTGTTCCAGGAGTGCCCACAACACACTGCATTGTTGACAATCCCTGTTGAATTCATGGTGTGTTTTGATCAAATCAGATCACAATGTGTTCTTAACCTCACTCCAATATTTAAATGTAGTTGATTATTAGTTGAGAACTGTTTTCAAACTTGATAGTAATTAAATAAAAATAACTATTGGCTGTGTTTTTGAGTGGGTGAATAAAACCAAATATCTCAACCAAATATTACCAGCATTTCCATGCTGAAATGACCTGGTGTGCCCAGTGGGATATCTCTTTCTGGCACAAGCAATGGACCACTATGGGGAATGTGAAGGAGAGCCCTTCACTATGGACAATATGACTATTTTTAAATATGGATTCAAAAATGTATTTACATTTTTAAACTGTAGATTATTGGATGCAATGTTATGTATTTTCTCCACCAATTCATCATTCATTTAATCCACAACCTGTGCTTTCTGTCACATCCAAACATGTCCTGCTGTATTGCATTGCTCATATTGCCTAATTGGTGGGAGTGCCTGCTTGGCACAGGTGCCTGCAATGTGAAATCAGGGCCTGTGTGTTTCCTTAAGGTGTTTTTCCTGACTCTGTGGGAGAGCCATTAGTTTTAGCCACCAGCCATGTGTGTTTACTTTGTAGTCTGCAGTAAAAAATAATAATAATGTATTTCTCAGTTCCTCTTTAAGCCTTTTAGATGACAAGGTATTGGCCAGCCTGTCACAGGGAACAAATACAATCATTCACTTTCCTCACCCTCTCTCTCAAAATAGCTAATGTGCCATCTACAGATATTTGTTCCAAGCTTAACACAGAAAACCAACAGCATTTCTCCTTTGCCAAGATAATCCATCCACCTGACAGGTGTGGAATATCAAGAAGATGATTAAACAGCATGATCATTACACAGGTGCACCTTGTGCTGGGGAGAATAAAAGACCACTCTAAAATGTGCAATATTTTGACACAACACAATGCCACAGATGTCTCAAATTTTGAGGGAATGTGCAATTGGCATGCTGACTGCAGGACTGTCCACCAGAGCTATTGCCAGATAATTGAATGTTAATTTCTCTGCCATAAGCTGCCTCCAATGTAGTTTCAAAAATGTGTCAGTACGTCCAACCGGCCTCACAACCGCAGACCACGAGTAACCATGCCTGCCCAGGACCTCCACATCCGGCTTCTTCACATGTGGGATCGTCTGAGATCAGCCACCTGGACAACTGATGAAACTGAGGAGTGTTTCTGTTGGTATTTAAATCCTTTTGTGTGGAAAGACTGGCTAGGCCTGGCTCCCAAGTGGGTGGGCGTAAGCCTTCCCAGGCCCACCCATGGCTGCACCCCTGACCAGTCATGTGAAATCCATAGATTAGGGCCTAATGAATTTATTTATATTCACTGATTTCCTTATATGAACTGTAACTCAGTAAAATAATTGTAATTGTTGCATGTTGCGTTTATATTCGTGTTCAGTATATATTTGCCCATTGCAGAAGTGCTCAGAAAGTGACTTTCTTGGACCTGAATGCCAAAACATTCAAGAGATAAAGGTGCTCAGAATTCATCACTGGAAAAGATAAACGGTTGAGATTTATATAAATTAACAGCGTACAAACAGGGTTGTCCAACTGTTTTAGAATTTCTTTAACTACAATTTTTTAAATAGAAATTGACATTTTTTTACTTTAAACGTCAAATATCTAAAAATGCGTAAACTCCGATTTATTTCATGTTGTAGTTTAGACCTATTTTACATGATCTGAGGTTTTTGTGTTGTGCCCACTATCGGTTGAGACACAACATGCTCTTGAATACAGGGTGGGTGTCAGGTTTTGTCTAATAAATGTTCAAAAATAGGCATACAATTAATTACCACAAAGACAGAGGTCCACAGATCAGATGAGGTTGACTTGAATGGGAATATCTGTTGTTTTAAATTATACTGCCAATCCTCCATAGGAAACTTATTGAAATCATAGAAATATAGATAATAATATAGACATGACCATTTAAGTTGACATTCAATGTTGGGTGGATTGGCAGCCATCTTTGTGGTAGTAATTAGAAGTAAAAATGTAAATTCAATTTAAATGTCAATGGTATGGTGTACCAGCTAAATTGTAGTGGAACATTCTGGAACTACATTGTTGGTTAAGGGCTTGTAAGTAAGCATTTCACGGCAAGGTCTACTACACCTGTTGTATCCGGCGCATGTGACAAATAAAGTTTGATTTGATTCTACATTACTCTGCGTGGCGTAACACAACTTCCTGGAATTGGAATTCCATTGGGATAGTGTGTAAACTTTTCTTAGCACATACAGTGTTGTTCCGATTTTATTTATTTAACCCTTATTTTACCAGGTAAGTTGACTGAGAACACATTCTCATTTGATGGCCAAGTGCTTTTTTCCAGGTATTAAAGAATTCCGCCACAGTATTCCTCCTTGTACTACAGTAAAGGAACTCCAACCAGTAATGGAATCTTAAGGGATTTATATGATTTGGTCGATTGGTGATTGTTTGACTATATGCATCATTTTATGTTTTAAAATGTGCAACAAAACTAATAATTACCACCTGACATTGTCAAAGTTGGGTCAGCATGCTCCCATTCACTTTCTGATGTGAGTTTATTATGGGATATATGCACTGGTTATGATGAGCTACTTGAAGCTGGGCTCCTGCACCCTGGGCCGAAGGCAGAGCCAGACTGAGGTATGGTTAGGGTTAGGGTTGAGGACATTAAGCTAGGGTTAGGGTTATTGCTAGGGTTAGGGTTGAGCAGGGGTGTGGACATTAAGCTATGGTTATGGTTAGGGCGAGAGTTATGGCTAGGGTTAGGGACGAGCCAGAGTGGGGACATGGGACAAGAGTGTAGAGACACGGCAGATGACAGTGAGCATGGTTCAACCCTAATCCTAACCAGGGGTGAAAGAAGATTACATTTCTTCCCGGTACAGGTCCTCCTATGTGTGCGTGGGCCTAGTCGTAAAGGTTTGTCAACTTTTAAAATGTATTACCTTTTATTGTGGCATAAACAACCAGTCATGTTTTCATCTAATGGTCAAACTATCACTTCAAAGGGCACCTTTACTAGGCTACCCGTGCACGTTCATCCACTCTTAACATACAGAATTTCCAGACTCCAAAGAGTGGTGAATGGAAAGAGAGATCTGTTATACTAAACAGCTAAAAGTTGAATGACACTGTGTCGGCCGCTCATCTCTGCCTTGACAAAATGTGAGTGTTCTCGTCTAACCACATTTCATTTGGTGTGTAGGCTATATCACCCATTTTCAAGTCCATTCGTACAGTTTTCATGCCTCTGACATACGGTAATGATAAATAATGGTGTAAGGGCCTACAGGCTCCTCCACTTCAACTCTACATGACTCTGTGGGATGCAACCAACTTCCTACATTTGTACCATTTAGCAGACACTCTAATCTAGAGGGACTAGGTTAAAGTGCCTTGCTCAAGGGCACATCAACAGATTTTTCACCATGTCAGCTCAGGGACTCAAACCAGCAACCTTTCGGATACTGGCCCAACACTCTTAACCACTAGACTACTGCTGCCCCGTCAAGCAGTAGGGGTTTCTCTCATGAAATTGGAGATACTATGTAATGGTTTCTTAGCTCTCTTAAAAGTGTATGAATCGTCAGCCAATTCCAACAGTTGAATCGTTACATCTTTATTGTTGTAGCAAATTTGGAGGAAGCTATTATAGACTATGCAGCCCTTGTCTTCCTTGTCTGTCAGAGGCTTGCAGTTTTGGCAAGGGGGAGGCTATAAAAAAACACTGATGCTGACACAGAATCCCCTTTGGGCACTGAATGATTTATTAATAGAAAAAAAGGACACATTTTAACGTTTCACCTCAGGAAGTGGGGTAAACGGCGAATGTTATGAGAGGATGAATAATGTATTGAAATGTAAATGAAAAATGCATGACCTGAAAAACAAAGATATCTCAGAGAATTATTTCTCCCACTTTACCTCACCAAAACTTGCCTACATTTATCTTAACACATCTTAAAAGCATTCCTGGTCAAATAGAGAAATGTTCAATTGTTTGCTATCTTGATGATGATCATGATTTTGGAATTCCGTTTGTTTAGAATCAGGCCGATTGAAAGCAGGACTACCCTCCCTCTCGCTGGCTTCTCTGACAGCTCTCTATCCATTGCTGGTATTTTCCAGGCCAGTGTTGTCTATACCAGGTCTTTCTGTATGCTTCTTTTTAACAGTGGGATCTCGGGAGTCCTCACATCAAGCTACAAGTTGTGTTGACATTTTACAGAGGTGGCCAGCCAGGTGACACTGCAGTGGGTGGAACGTAAACACACAGGTAGTAAACCACACTCTCCTCTCTTACTCTATTCTCAGTTCCCCTCTCCTTTATTCTATGTTTTCCTCTGAATTCCTCTCCCCCCACTGGGCACAAACTGGTTAAATCAACGTTGTTTCAACGTAATTTTCCAATATATTGTGACGTGGAATCTACGTTGGATTTTGAAAAAAGTCAAACGTAAAATGTTGTATGCCATCATGGGAACCAAATTTAAACATAGACAAACCTTGCATAAAATATGTTGAATTTGTACCTTTAAAACAACGTCAGATCTTCAATGTTATATCCACTATCAGAAATGTTTTTAACTATATATAGACTTGGCAGCACCTCCAACTGGAGAATTGATCTATCGACAGGTACCCTTTTTATATTTGCCACTGACTATTACAGATGTGCTATCGTGGCAATGATTGTTGAGCAATCTCCACTTAAAAACTAAATAGATTTACTGTTGCTATCAGTCATTTAGAAGGGTAGGTTTAACAGAGCAAATGAAATGTGACCATACTTTATCATTCATATATCATCAATGATGCTATTTTGGACTACAGTTTCTACGTTGCATTTGCAAAGTCATCAACATCTATAAATTAAATTCAACCAAGGATTCCACAAAAAAATGCCAATACATCGGTTTAGGGCTTTAAGCTCTGGTTGATTTCAAATGTAATGATTTTTAGTGGTACTGAATTGTGTTTTAGTTGTCAACGCAACCAGATATCACCATTTGAAGGAGATGTATCTTCTGCTTGGATAGTTAGTCTGGCTTTAATTCCAGTTTGTTTTCAAACTAATAATTGATATGTTGTATTCATGTCTCCATCTCAACCAAACATTTGTTGAAGAATAGGACTAAATCAAATCAACCTTATTTAAAGTGCATTTAAAGTTTGATTTGATCCTATTCATTAACTTAGATTGTTGGTTGAGATGGACACCTGAATCAAAAATATAAATTATTAATTTGGAGACAAACTGGAATTAAAGTCAATCAGTGGCACAGATGGAACTATCCAAGCAGAAGATAAATCTCCTTCAAATGTTGATATTCGGTTGCCTTGACAACCAAACATACAATTCAAGATCACTTTTGAAATACAATAAATAGCCTATTGTCAACAAGTTAACAAATTACAAGTTGGATTCATGTCTCCAACTCGACCAAAAATAGAAGTTAAAGAACTCACATTTTTCAACATGTTTTTTACAAAAGGATAAACGTAGTTATTTTTTTGCCAGTGACATATGCAAGATGCTACCCTCCACAGCATGGCCTTCACTTCAGATCAAACCTATAACCTAATTTTGGACAAAATTAACTGTAATGATGTGCGCTGAAAGTCGGGAAGCAAATTCAGGGAGTGAGTGTTTTAATAAATAAAGGCACCATAAAACACTAACAACGCACAGACTAAACACTTTAACAGAAACAATAACACCTGAGGAAGGAACCAAAGGGAGTGACATATATAGGGAAGGTAATCAGGGAGGTGATTGAGTCCAGGTGAGTCTGATTATGCGCAGGTGCACGTAACAATGGTGACAGGTGTGCGCCATAATGAGCAGCCTGGTGACCTAGAGGCCGGAGAGGGAGCACACGTGACATTAACTGGATAGATTACTGGTACCAAGGTTTCCTGTTTCCAAGCTATACCGAGGGTGCTCTAGCAAACAAACAGCAGAGACCTGAGGACACCATCGAAACCTGGAATTGAGTGCGTAGTGTTTGATCTGATGCTATTTTGAAAGCCAAGAAGAAAAAGGGGAAAAAAGGACATTACAATGATAGATTTTACTTTATGGGGACTGAATGCTCAGTTAAGGCTGCCAGGCTTGCTAGGACAGACCAGATTCCACTTCAATTAGCACTGAGGTGGGAAGTGAACGGTGTGGCCTTGGGCCCAACAAGTGGCAGGAGTCCCCTTTGAAGCCCCCTCCTGCTTTCCAAAGACCATCCAGTGGCATTTTCTACAAGAAATCTGCCTCCAGAAATAATCTGCTGTCTCAGCCACTGCATGTCACCAAGAGAGTACCCCAAGGCCCAATCCTAGGCCCCACGCTCTTCGCAATTTACATCAACAACTAAGCTCAGGCAGTAGGAAGCTCTCTCATCCGTTTATATGCAGATGATACACTCAGCTGGCCCCTCCCCGGAATTTGTGTTAAATGCTCTACAACAAAGCTTTCTTAGTGTTCAACAAGCTTTCTCTACCCTTAACCTTGTTCTGAATACCTCCAAAACAAAGGTCATGTGGTTTGGTAAGAAGAATGCCCTTCTCCCCACAGGTGTGATTACTACCTCTTGAGGGTTTAGAGCTCGAATTGGTCACCTCATACAAGTACTTGGGAGTATGGCTAGAGGATACACTGTCCTTCTCTCAGCACATATCAAAGCTTCAGGCTAAAGTTACATTTAGACTTGGTTTCCTCTATCGTAATCGTTCCTCTTTCACCCCAGTTGCTAAACTAACCCTGATTCAGATGACCATACTACCCATGCTAGATTACGGAGACATAATTTATAGATCGGCAGGTACGGTGCTCTCGAGCGGCTAGATGTTATTTACCATTCGGCCATCAGATTTTCCACCAATGCTCCTTATAGGACACATCACTGCACTCTATATTCCTCTGTAAACTGGTCATCTCTGTATACCTGTCGCAAGACCCACTAGTTGATGCTTATTTATAAAACCCTCTTAGGCCTCACTCCCCCCTATCTGAGATATCTAATGCAGCCCTCGTCCTCCACATATAACACCCGTTCTGCCAGTCACATTCTGTTAAAGGTCCCCAAAGCACACACATTCCTGGGTCGCTCCTCTTTTCAGTTCGCTGCAGCTAGCGACTGGAACGAGCTGCAACAAACACTCAAACAGGACAGTTTATCTCAATCTCTTAATTCAAAGACTCAATCGAGGACACTCTTACTGACAATTGTGGCTGCTTTGCGTGATGTATTGTTGTCTCTACTTTCTTGCCCTTTGTGCTGTTGTCTGTGCCCAATAACGTTTGTACCATGTTTTGTGCTGCTACCATGTTGTTGTCATGTTGTGTTGATACCATGCTGTGTTATCATGTGTTGCTGCCTTGCTATGTTGTTGTATTCTCTTTATGCAGTGTTGTGTTTTCTCTCTTGATGTGTTTTTGTCCTATATTTATATTTTATTTATTTTTAATCCCAGCCCCCATCCCCACAGGAGGCCTTTTGCCTTTTGGTAGGCCGTCATTGTAAATAATAATTTGTTCTTAACTGACTAGCCTAGTTAAATAAATGTTCAATCTTTTTTTTAATTTTTTTTATAAATTCTAATCAGACTGAAACTTTTCCAGTTGAAAGTATACATAAATACAATATCATTTTGTATTAGAAGTTTTATTTATTTAAAAATTAAAATATGCAAATGAGGCAGCACCTCCTTAAATATGTGCTAATTTGCATATTACGAGAATCCGTTTTTCAACACATTGCTTCCAGGCAGAATGTTGTTTTTTGTTTTATTGTGATAAGACACTCAGTGGTCAGACTTTTACAGAACAGTTCATCAAAATATTGTAATTTCATGGAATGATTTATAAAACACTATTCACATGTATGACGGATGCATATTTTGTGTATATTTACAGATAAAATTACACTTAAAATCAAAATGACACGAGATATTTAAAAAAGCCTCCGTTTAAGATCTAAGAACTTGTGTGTGGGATAATTTGAATGTACGTCATTAGTAGACTGAAAGAAATGAATTGGCACATGGGAAAATGACCATAAAACAGGCTAATGCAATTAAAATGTACTTTCCATAAATATTATCATTTATGTCACATTAATTAATCTCATATATCACTTCTAAACTGACAAATAAACATCAAATATACATTTTACAAATATTTTAGCACATTTAAAAATTTGTTTCAAGAAATAGAAAAGAAAATCTTTTATTTATTTCATCACATTCCCAGTGGGGCAGAAGTTTACATACACTCAATTAGTATTTGGTAGCATTGCCTTTAAATTGCTTAACTTGGGTCCAACGTTTCCAGTAGCCTTCCACAAGCTTCCCAAAATAATTTGGGTGAATTTTGGCCCATTCCTCCTGATAGAGCTGGTGTAACTGAGTCAGATTTGAAGGCCTCCTTGCTCACACACGCTTTTTCAGTTCAGCCCACACATTTCCTTTGGGATTGAGGTCAGGGCTTTGTGATGGCAACTCCAGTAGCTTGACTTTGTTGTCCTTAAGCCATTTTGCCACAACTTTGGAAGTACTGTATGCTTGGGGTCATTGTCCATTTGGAAGACCCATTTGCGACCAAGTTTTAACTTCCTGACTGATGTCTTGAGATGTTGCTTCAATATATCCACATAATTTTCCTACCTCATGATGCCATCTATTTTGTGAAGTGCACCAGTCCCTCCTGCAGCAAAGCACCCCCACAATTGATGCTGCCACCCCCTTGTTCTTCAGTTCGCAAGCCACCCCCTTTTTCCTCCAAACATAACGATGGTTCTATTTTTGTTTCATTATACCAGCGGACATTTCTCCAAAAAGTATGATCTTTGTCCCCATGTGCAGTTGCAAACCGTGGTCTGGCTTTTTTATGGCGGGTTTTGGAGCAGTGGCTTCTTCCTTGCTGAGCGGCCTTTCAGGTTATGTCGATATAGGACATGTTTTACTGTGGATATAGATACTTTTGTACCTGTTTTCTCCAGCATCTTCACAAGGTCCTTTGATGTTGTTCTGGGATTGATCTGCACTTTTCGCGCCAAAGTATGTTAATCTCTAGGAGACAGAACGCGTCTCCTTCCTGAGCGGTATGACGGCTGGTGTTTACACTTGCGTACTATTGTTTGTACAGATGAACGTGGTACCTTCAGGCATTTGGAAATTGCTCCCAAGGATGAGACAACTTGTGGAAGTCTTGGCTGATTTCTTTTGATTTTCCCATGATGTCAAGCAAAGAGGCACTGAGTTTGAAGGTAGACCTTGAAATACATCCACAGGTACATCTCCAATTGACTCAAATGATGTCAATTAGCCTACCAGAAGCTTCTAAAGCCATTACATCATTTTCTGGAATTTTCCAAGCTGTTCAAAGGCACAGTCAACTTGGTGTATGTAAACTTATGACCCACTGGAATTGTGATACAGTGAATTACAAGTGAAATAATCTGTCTGTTAACAACTGTTGGAAAAACAACTTGTGTCATGCACAAAGTAGATGTCCTAACCGACTTGCCAAAACTATAGTTTGTTAACAAGACATTTGTGGAGTGGTTGAAAAACAAGTTTTAATGACTCCAACCTAAGTGTATGTAAACTTCCAACTGTAGCTATGTTTTCTATCACTTTGTTTACTCACTTTGAATACATTTGCTGGATCAGGGAAATACATGTTATTTATACCCAGCAAGTCACCTAGTCTCTCTTTGTCAAGGATTTCCTCCTCTTCTTCCGAAGAGGAGAGGCGAAAAGGATCAGAGGACCAATATGCGGCGTGGTAAGTGTCCATGGTTCTTTTAATACGTAAACATGAACAACTGATAACAAGAAGCGTGTGAAACCCTAAACAGCCCTATCTGGTGCAAAACACAAAGACAGGAACAATCACCCACAAACACACAGTGAAACCCAGGCTACCTAAGTATGATTCTCAATCAGAGACAACTAATGACACCTGCCTCTGATTGAGAACCATACTAGGCCGAAACATAGAAATACCCAAATTATAGAAAAACAAACATAGACTGCCCACCCAACTCACGCCCTGACCATACTAAATAAATACAAAACAAAGGAAATAAAGGTCAGAACGTGACACTCTTTTTTTATTTACCTGTCACTCTCCTGTCATTTCTCTGATATGAGCTGAGATGCAAGGAAATCATTTTTTGTTTAGAGCTGCGTAACCAAGTCCAAGTTTGTGGGCTAGAAGAACCCTCCTCACATCTATATCAAATGGTACATCTTCTCTGGAGCCCTCCTGCAGCCTGGAGGAAGTGTGAACACTCCTCCTAAATGCATCATGATCACCTTCACACTGTGCACATTCTATCATGACAAAATTACAGAATCCCTGGTTGGTGGGGTCTTTGATGATTTTCAGTCCAGTGTTTAGACACTTAGGGCAAATCATGTACAAGTTGGTTTATTTGAGACATGGAATATAAGCCACTGTTGGCTGGCTGCTGTCTGGTTGATCGCTGCTAGCTGTCATCTTCATCTCAACTCATTTGCGTCTCAACACCCTGACATCTGACATTGTATTCCCCTTTTAACTGTGCTGTTAAATGTTCAAAAGCACAGTGATAACACATAGGAAATTCAACTAACTTTTGGCTGTCTAACTTTTGAGTGGGTGAATATAGGTTGTAATCTCATCGATCAACATCACAACCAAATATTACCCAATTATACACATTGAAATTATATGGTGTGCCCAGTGGGCCCTCTCCTCTAATTTCCACTTCTCAATCCTCTCCTATATTTCATTTTCTCTTCTCATTTCAAACCAGCTGAGTCTAGCTGACCAGGCAAGGCTGAGCGGTGGAAGCGCATGGTGGACTGGGAGGCAGAACTTTGGAAATACAGACTCCTCTAAGCTGAGGAGATCCACTGGCTAATGCCCCTTGCTCTCAGCCACTCTAGTTTTATGTGTTGGGCTTACACTTAAATGCATGGGGCTTCGCATTTCTTGGTTCCTCTACACGGTGCACCTGATATCCCTTTAGTTTGATTGACGTCACAATTTGGATTTGTCTTATTATTTGTTCATGTTTATGTTGATCATAGCATCGGTTAACAGGGTTGCTGAGTGTTCCATCCATGGGGGCGATGACAGGAGAGGAGGGAGTAATAGCCTACATGATCATTGTTGCGTCAGTGTTATCTGTTGTGATATAACGATAGGGCATGTGGTCTATGACTTAATGTAGGACACGGTGTTGTGTCCTCTGTGGATAGAACCAAGAAGCTACAACAGAGCAAACTGTTACTGTTATGTCCAATATCAATAATTTACACAGGTGAAAGCGTAGACTTACAACAAGACATGTATAGCGCCTCAGCATACTGTACTATACAAAGGACAAAAAGGTCTTAACCCAAGTTAGCTGGTGAATAATTCAAAGAAATATCAAAAATAGAAGTAAGAGTGAGCTGATAAGAAGAGCACTGGTAGGTTAAACATGGTTTTGCATCTTAAAGCGTATTACAGTACATCTCCCTGTGGTGTCTGGGAGGTCTCTTGTTGTTGTTGTTACTGTTACCATCAGGACTAATATTTAACAGATATAAATGGGTAAGAAGGTGAATGTTCCACCACAAGGTATCCATTGACATCGTTAGTGACATCATTATTGGTATTCAACTATTTGAAATGTGTGTGAGGTAATGGGTTGAGTTAGGACCAATGTTTTGATAAATGAGAAGACCTGTTGTCGTCTCACTTCTGTGAAATGCAAGGAGAACTTTAATCTATTTTGTAAAGTACACCTGATCCGATGGACGTCTGACTCATATTGTGATCATCAATGTTTAGTAAAGTGGCGCTATCAGCAGATACTATCACACACAAACAGACACAGACACAGGAAACCATCTGAAACAGGACGAGATATAAAGCTCAGGCCACAGACAGGGTCACCTGGATACCCAGGCCACTCCTTGATCGACCTGATGATGAATAGGCCTCTACATCTCACCAGGGAGAACATAATCATTCTTTATCTTTAGCCATTATTGAAGTTTCCTCAGAGTTATCATTCACAGAGAGGATGTTCCTCATTCTTCTTGTTTGACTTGACGGGCTGCTAGGATTGGAAGACCCTGTGAGGTCCTGACACCCTCCACCCATCTCGCCTCTCATCTCCCTCTCTGAGGAGTAAACACCCTTTTGAGTCTCTGGGAGCTATTTTAGATGATGCATGTTTGCTGTCTCCTTGTACTGGGAAATTACCTTGTGTGTGTGTGTGTGTGTGTTTTAAACAGGGAGGGATAGTCTCCTTGTCCGAGATGGAAACCTTAGCAAACAGGCTGGTGACACAGGAAAGGGCCAGGCAATGGCTTGTAGTGCAGTTTGCTCTGGAAGATATGAGGGTTTTACCCCTCCTTCAGGACGGAGTGTACTCAGCGTCAACAAGATAGATAAGCAGATCAGTCCAGGGTTGGGTAGGTTACTTTCTAAATGGAATCCGTTACAATTGTAGTCAGTAATGTCACTTTTGTATTACCCAAACTCAGTAATGTAATCTGATAACATTCAGTTACTTTTAGATGACTTTCCCCTTAAGAGGCATTTAGAAGATGTAATGTATGTTACCAATTGAACAACCTCTATTGCAACCTCTATCAATGTTAACGTTTACATAGCTGGACATACAGTATATGGATGTTAAATGTTACTTTATGGGTTGGTTGTGTAGGCTTCTTGTAACCCATCGCTTTCTACTACATATAATAATATGATTAAATTATATCTTTACATTAATTTATATAATTTACAAGTACAAAAATGGATGTAGCAACTACAGATTGCCCCTTTAAGTCTATCAAAAGTGTATGAGTTTAAGCATGTGTCCATTAGGCCTATGGATATTTATTTTTTCATCAGCATGAATTAGATTGAGCAATAAAAGCCCCACTTGTATTCCATAGGCTGGGATCTGCACGATGCAGCTGTTGTTCCATAGGCTGGGATCTGCCCTATACAGCTGTTGTTCCATAGGCTGGGATCTGCACTATGCAGCTGTTGTTCCATAGGCTGGGATCTGCACTATGCAGCTGTTGTTCCATAGGCTAGGATCTGCACTATGCAGCTGTTGTTCCATAGGCTGGGATCTGCACTATGCAGCTGTTGTTCCATAGGCTGGGATCTGCACGATGCAGCTGTTGTTCCATAGGCTGGGATCTGCACTATGCAGCTGTTGTTCCATAGGCTGGGATCTGCACTATGCAGCTGTTGTTCCATAGGCTGGGATCTGCACTATGCAGCTGTTGTTCCATAGGCTGGGATCTGCACTATGCAGCTGTTGTTCCATAGGCTGGGATCTGCACGATGCAGCTGTTGTTCCATAGGCTGGGATCTGCACTATGCAGCTGTTGTTCCATAGGCTGGGATCTGCACGATGCAGCTGTTGTTCCATAGGCTGGGATCTGCACGATGCAGCTGTTGTTCCATAGGCTGGGATCTGCACTATGCAGCTGTTGTTCCATAGGCTGGGATCTGCACGATGCAGCTGTTGTTCCATAGGCTGGGATCTGCACGATGCAGCTGTTGTTCCATAGGCTGGGATCTGCACTATGCAGCTGTTGTTCCATAGGCTGGGATCTGCACTATGCAGCTGTTGTTCCATAGGCTGGGATCTGCACTATGCAGCTGTTGTTCCATAGGCTGGGATCTGCACTATGCAGCTGTTGTTCCATAGGCTGGGATCTGCACGATGCAGCTGTTGTTCCATAGGCTGGGATCTGCACTATGCAGCTGTTGTTCCATAGGCTGGGATCCGCACTATGCAGCTGTTGTTCCATAGGCTGGGATCCGCACTATGCAGCTGTTGTTCCATAGGCTGGGATCCGCACTATGCAGCTGTTGTTCCATAGGCTGGGATCTGCATGATGCAGCTGTTGTTCCATAGGCTGGGATCTGCACTATGCAGCTATTGTTCCATAGTCTGGGATCTGCACTATGCAGCTGTTGTTCCATAGGCTGGGATCCTCACTATGCAGCTGTTGTTCCATAGGCTGGGGTCTGCACTATGCAGCTGTTGTTCCATAGGCTGGGATCCGCACTATGCAGCTGTTGTTCCATAGGCTGGGATCCGCACTATGCAGCTGTTGTTCCATAGGCTGGGATCCGCACTATGCAGCTGTTGTTCCATAGGCTGGGATCCGCACTATGCAGCTGTTGTTCCATAGGCTGGGATCCGCACTATGCAGCTGTTGTTCCATAGGCTGGGATCCGCACTATGCAGCTGTTGTTCCATAGGCTGGGATCCGCACTATGCAGCTGTTGTTCCATAGGCTGAGATCCGCACTATGCAGCTGTTGTTCCATAGGCTGGGATCTGCACTATGCAGCTGTTGTTCCATAGGCTGGGATCTGCACTATGCAGCTGTTGTTCCATAGGCTGGGATCCTCACTATGCAGCTGTTGTTCCATAGGCTGGGATCCGCACTATGCAGCTGTTGTTCCATAGGCTGGGATCCGCACTATGCAGCTGTTGTTCCATAGGCTGGGATCCGCACTATGCAGCTGTTGTTCCATAGGCTGGGATCCGCACTATGCAGCTGTTGTTCCATAGGCTGGGATCCGCACTATGCAGCTGTTGTTCCATAGGCTGGCATCCGCACTATGCAGCTGTTGTTCCATAGGCTGGGATCCGCACTATGCAGCTGTTGTTCCATAGGCTGGGATCCGCACTATGCAGCTGTTGTTCCATAGGCTGGGATCCGCACTATGCAGCTGTTGTTCCATAGGCTGGGATCCGCACTATGCAGCTGTTGTTCCATAGGCTGGGATCCGCACTATGCAGCTGTTGTTCCATAGGCTGGGATCCGCACTATGCAGCTGTTGTTCCATAGGCTGGGATCCGCACTATGCAGCTGTTGCAAGAGCACATTTTTCACTGGCTGTCCACTGGTTTCAAAAACAATGATTGATAGGCAGCTTGAACTTCTTGAATTCAACCATTATTGGGTTCAAATACACATTTAGATTTCTGTACAGCCATCCACAACAAGCACAATTCGTGAGGCGCAAATAGCTAAATGAGAGAGCAGCAGTGTGAATCACATCAATGTGCCATGTAGATATCAATAATAAGTGAAATCCGTATCACCATAGACTACACCTCTGCTCTCGTCCTTACCTCTAGGCGTTAAATTGGATAATCTTTAGATGCCGACAGCAGTCGCACCATTGAAGACATAGCTTGGACTGTAGCCTACAAAAGCCTATTCTTGCGATCCATCAAACACATTTGGTGAATATGACTCGTGGTCAGACACACTCAGGTGGAACAAACTTAAACTCGGGCCTTTTTTCAGTGCTGACTTGAATGTCATTGAGAAAACAGACTTGTCAAAGATTTTTTTCTCAAACAACCTTTCTAAATTTAAAGTAATCATCTAGTTTTCCAAACTATATGTAATCTGATTACAATATTTTTGCTGGTAAAGTAACAGATTACAGTTACCCTTTTTTGTTGTTGTTTGTAATCCCTTACATGTAACAGATTAAATGTAATCCGTTACTCCCCAACCCTGCAGATCACTCATATTGTCTATATGATGTACTAGGTCAACATTTTTCTATCAAAAACAGGAAACTCGCAGGAAACTCACTCTCACTTTGCAGGAAACTCACTCTCAACTATCTCTTAACATAATCCATGGCCTTTGTAACACTTCCTGTGAGTGAGGAAGCTAGAACCTCATAGCTTTTGAATGCCTGGTGACATGTTTGATATTTTGATAACATCAGGAGTGATAGAATGGAGTGAAATAAGGATTGTCAGCAACAGATAACTTATTCATTCATATTTATTTAAAGAACCAACTAATCTCAACTTGATTTACCAGGATTTGTGTATGTACAGTAATACAATATCTCAAATATAGGTCTAGATATCACTCAAGGAAGTAATTTTAAAAGTATTCATGATCATTCGTAGTTTGGGAAGAGCAAGGATCGTTGCTGTCAAAAGTGAACACTTACAATTGAAATTCTCAGCATTTGTCAAGTAGATTTCAATAAAATGTCAATAAAATATTTATCTTTTGCAAATGATACATTTTTAAGGCGATCCTCATTGAATGATATATGGGTTCTGGCCTGACTGGGTTTCACTGACCCGTGTGAGAATCTTAAGTCAAAAGTCATGACACGGGCTAATCTTAACTATCCCTAGCTGTTCTCTGGGCTCCTTTTCAATGTTTACAGTCCACCTGTAACAAAGGGATGAAAACAAACACTACAACAGAGAAGTGCACATTATTCTTTAATGGACAGGAAAGGAAGAGAGATCCGGACTGCTCTGTGAGCGGCCCAACGTTTGAAGGGGAGCCGTGCTGAGAGAGAGCGTCACGCCTAAAACGTCCGCCCGATATCATGTGTTGCCCCCCCCCCCCGAGACATAAGGGTAAGCGGAAAAACAGAGGGAAGAGAGAATGGAGGGGAAAAGAACGAAGCGGGAAGAGAGAGAAAGAGGTTGCGGAGGGTTGAATTTAGCTCTGTCTATAGTGTGGCTGGTCGGGGTCTCACGCCCCCGTGTCATTGGGGTGTCATGCACTCTATGCTCTGTAGGGCACACATGATTTATGGATGATTTTAATGGAAGTATATTTTAGGTCCGAGCATTCGGAAAGTAGTCAGACTACTGTACTTTTTCCACATTTTGTTACTTTACTGCCTTATTATAAAATGTATTAAATAATTGTTTTCACTCATCAATCTACATACCTCATAATTACAAAACAAACATTTCTTTTTATAACAACAACAAAAACATTTACATATATCTTCAGACCCTTTACTCAGTACTTGGTTGGTGCACCTTTGGAAGCGATTACAGCCTTAAGTCTTCTTGGGTATGATGCTACAAGCTTGGCACACCTGTAGAGTATTTGGAGAGTTTCTCCCATTCTTCTCTGCAGATCCTCTCAAGCTCTGTTGGATGGGGAGCGATGTTCAATCGGGTTCAAGTCCGGGCTGTGGCTGGGCCACTCAAGGACATTCAGAGACTTGTCCCGAAGACAGGATCTCTGTACTTTACTCCGTTCATCTTTCCCTCGATCATGACTAGTCTCCCAGTCACTGCCACTGAAAAACATCCCCACAGGATGATATTGCCACCACCATGCTTCACCGTAGGCATGGTGCCAGATTTCCTCCAGACGTCAAGCTTGGAATTCAGGCCAAAGCATTCAATCTTGGTTTCATCAGACCAGAGAATCTTGTTTCTCCTCGTCTGAGAGTACTTTCGGTGCCTCTTGGCGAACTACAAGCGGGCTGTCACGTGCCTTTTACTGAGTGGCTTCCGCCTGGCCGCTCTACGATAAAGGCCTGATTGGTGGAGTGCTGCAGAGATGGATGTTGTTTTGAAAGGTTCTTCCATCTCCACAGAGAAATTCTGGAGCTCTGTCAGAGTGACCATCAGGTTCTTGGTCACCACCCTGACCAAGGCCCTTCTCCCCCGATTGCTCAGTTTGGCCAGCTCTAGGAATAGTCTTGGTGGTTTTAAACTTCTTCCATTCAAGAATGATGGAGGCCACTGTGTTCTTTGGGACCAATGCTGCTGACATTTTTTTGGTACCCTTCCCCAGATCTGTGCCTCGACACACGCCTGTCTTGGAGATCTACGGACAATTCCTTCAACCTCATGGCTTGGTTTTTGCTCTGACATGCACTGTCAACTGTGGGACCTTATATAGGTGTGTGCCTTTCCAAATCATGTTCAATCAATTGAATGTATCGCATTTGGACTCCAATTAAGTTGTAGAAACATCTCAAGGATGATCGATGGAAACAGGAAGCACCTGAGCTAAATGTCTAGTCTCATAGCAAAGGGTCTGAATACTTATGTAAATAAGGTATTTCTGTTTTATTTTATTCTCTACATTTGCTAACATTTCTAAAAAACATTTTTTGCTTCGTCATTATGGGGTATTGAATAAGGCTGTAAGGTAACCAAATGTAGAAAAAGGGAAGGGGTCTGAATACTTTCCGAATGCACTGTATGTACAGTCAATTGTATGCTCAAAACAATGGGAAATTATATTATTTCATACTAATACAATTGCTCAGAGAAATAGATTTTGTTTAAAAAAAGATAGGGATCAACATTTTTGGCAACCCTGTTGTCAATACTGTAGCACCCTCCCCTTGCAACACATTGGGAGGGATCTTAGACTATTCCTCCATATAGAATCTTTTCAGATCCTTGATATCCTTTCTGGACTGCACTCTTCAATTCAAACCACAGGTTTTCAAGTGGGGTTCAAGTCTGAACACTGATTGAAAATGTTTGATTTTATGACCAATTAACCATTTCTTTGTGGATTTTGATTAGTGCTTGGGGTTATTGTCTTGCTGGAAGATCCACATGCACCCCATCAACCAGGTTTTGGGCTAAAAGGGTGTGTGGGCAAAGAGCTCTATTTTCATGACATCTGACCATAGCACAGGATCCAATCCAAGTGCCAATGACATTTATCAAACTCCAGGCGGTGCTATGGTCAGATTACATGAAAGAGCTCTTTGGCCATGCACACCAGTGGTGGGTTTGGTTTTGAAAAACAGAAGCATATGCAGAAAGTACCTCATACCTACTGTAAAATATGGTGATGGATCTTTGATACTATTGGACTATTTAGCTTCCACTGGTCCTGGGGCCCTTGTTAAGTTCAACAGCATCACAAACTTTACCAAGTACCAGGACATTTTAGCCAAAAACCTGGTTGCATCTGCCAGGAGGCTGACAGTTCATCAACTTCTTTCCTACAAAATGTCTACCGAGTCCGACCCTCTGCGGACTGCATTAAAATGTTTCCATTTTACTCCAATGACCGTTTGGCACTTCTTGTGAAATCCTCTCCTGAAATCCTCTTTTGTTTGCTGATTAGAGAGTCTTGTAAAACATCTGGCATTTGGGTGGTGTCGTTATTCCAGGAGGAAAAGGGGTATTATCTGGAGTGTTAAGTGATTTCATAATCTTACACCAGTGGATATGCATGAACATCACATATTTATTTACTTGAGTTATTACTCGTAATGTCCAGGCATTGGAAACATGTGCGCTCGAGGAACCACAGCGCAGCAGTCAGGCTGCCAACTTCAGCAGGCCTCACTGGCTGATTGACTACCACTAAATACCTCCTCCACCTCCACCCACCACCCACCGCCCTTCGCCTACTCATCTGGTTCACATTCTCCCATGGATCTGTGACAAGGGTATACAGGAGAGCATGCAGACACGTAATACTTACTCCAGCGAATAGATGCCAAGGAGGATATATCAGCCTGAATAATACTGTCCTCCAATATATTCACGTCACCAAATAATTGATTAAAACCCACTGTTTTGCAATGAAGGGCTACAGTAGCCTCAACAACACTCTGTAGGGTAGCACCATGGTGTAGCCGGAGGACAGCTAGTTTCCATCCTTGTCTGGGTACATTGACTTCAATACAAAACCTAGGAGTCTCATGGTTCTCAACCCATCCATAGACTTACACAGTAATTATGACAACTTCTGGAGGATGTCCTCCAACCTGCCAGAGCTCTTGCAGCGTGAACTGACATGTTGTCCACCCAAGCAAAGGATCAGAGGATGAATCTAGTTCTGAAAGCATAAGCTAGCACTGCAGTGCATAAAATGTGATGAGTAGTTGACTCAAAGAGAGAGAAAGACAATAGTTGAACAGTTTTAAACATACATTTACTTAAACATGAAAGAGAAGCAAGAGAGAGAGAGAAAGAGCTATATTTCAAAGTTTTTCTTTTCACTTTCACTAGTTTAGCCTACTTAAACAACTGTCTAAAAATAGAGAGTGATGCTATGTTAGCTAGCTGGTTATGGCTATTCAGCACTGGAACTCTTCCAAGTCAAGGTAAGCTTTTGGTTTAATTCATTTATTGCCACTGGGGTGTAACTGTGTACTGCATTGTAGTTGGTTTACTAAGACGTTAATTCTAGTAGCTATGAATAGCTATGACGTTAGCTAATATGGTGACACTAACGATGTAGGCTGTGTGTAGATGTTTGCGGTTATGGTTTTAAGGTTTGGTATGGGAAGGTTTTTTCACCTGGTCACAGACAGCTGTTGATGTGCACTCAATTCCACAAGCGAAGGGAAAAGGTGAGAAGAGGAGATTGCATAGATGCGAGAAGGAATGCTACAAAGAGCAAAATTATATTGCTGTTTGTATGTGACTGCTATAAATGACTATCACCCCATAGCACTCACTTCTGTCATCATGAAGTGCTTTGAGAGACTAGTCAAGGATCATATCACCTCTAGTTTACCTGACACCCTTGACCCACTTCAATTCGCTTACTACCCCAATAGGTCCATGGCAATCGCCATCGCACTGCATACTGCCCTATCCCATCTGGACAAGAGGAATACCTATGTAAGAATGCTGTTCATTGACCTTGGCTCAGCATTAAACACCATAGTACCCTCCAAGCTCATCATTAAGCTCGAGACCCTGGGTCTGAACCGCGCCCTGTGCAACAGGGTCCTGGACTTCCTGACAGGCCGCCCCCGGGTGGAGAAGGTAGGAAACAACAACTTCACCTGATCCTCAAGGGTGTGTGCTCCCTGTTTACCCATGACGCCTTCAACTCAATCATAAGGTTTGTAGATGACACAACTGTAGTAGGCCTGATTACCAAACAATGACAAGACAGCCCACAGGGAGGAGGTGATGACCCTGGGAGTGTGGTGCCAGGAAAACAACCTCTCGTCAACAAATCAAAGGAGCTGATTGTGGACTTCAGGAAACAGTAGAGGGAGCACCCCTCTAACCACATCGACGGGACCGCAGTGGAGAAGGTGGAAAGCTTCAAGTTCCTCTGCGTACACATCACTGACAAACTGAAATGGTCCACCCACACAGACAGTGTGGTGAAGGGACAACAGCGCCTATTCAACCTCAGGAGGCTGAAGAAATGTGGCTTCGCACCTAAAACCCTCACAAACCTATACAGATGCACAATCGAGAGCATCCTGTCGGGCTGTATCATCGCCTGGTACGGCAACTGCTCCGCCCACAACCGCAAGGCTCTCCAGAGGGTAATGAGGTCTGCACAACGCATCACCGGGGGCAAACTACCTGCCGTCCAAGACACCTATACCACCCGATGTCACAGGAAGGCCCAAAATTTTTATCAAGGACAACAACCACCCAAACCCCGCTATCATCCAGAAGGCAAGGTCAGTACAGGTGCGTCAAAGCTGGGACCGAGAACCTGAAAAACAGCTTCTATCTCAAGGCCATCAGATTGTTAAACAGCCAGCACTCACATTGAGTGGCTGCTGCCAACATACTGACTCAAATCTCTAGATACTTTAATAATTAAAAATAGGATGTAATAAATGTATCACTAGTCAATTTAAACAATGCCACTTTATATAATGTTTACATACCCTACATTACTCATCTCATATGTATATACTGTACTCTATACCATCTACTGCATCTTGCCTATGCCGTTCGGCCATCATTCAACCATATATTTACATGTACATATTCTTACTCATTCCTTACACTTGTGTGTGCATAAGGTAGTTGTTGAGAAATTGTTAGATTACTTGTTAGATATTACTGTATAGTCGGAACCAGAAGCGCAAGCATTCCGCCACACTTGCATTAACATCTGCTAACCATGTGTATGTGACCAATAAAATTTGATTGGATTTGATTTTGCCGCTCTGACTTTGTTCGTCCAAATATTTATATATTCTTAATTCCATTCCTTTACTTTAGATGTGTGTATTGTTGTGAAATTGTTAAGTATTACTTGTTAGATATTACTGCACTGTTGGAGCTTGAAACACAAGCATTTCGCTACACCCGCAATAACATCTGTTTAACACATGTATGTTACCAATAACATATTATTTGATTTGATGAAAGTGAACTGTGTTTGGCGTGTGATCAGGGGTGTATTGATTCCGCCGATTCTGTTGAAAAGTGTTTCTTAAACGTAAGCAAACAGAACGAAACATGGATAAACATACCTGAATTTGTTTGTAACTGTTGGACTAATGATTACACCCCAGATCAGCTAGATGCAGGCAAGTGTGTGCAAGGCGGTATTGAATGTGTCAATGTCTGTCCCCTTGATTACTCTTAATTCTTCTCTCGGCCTGTGTGCACCTATGTTGTAAACTTTCATTCATAGGCTACGTTGTAGCAACCTCATGATGGGTACAGGGAAATGTTAGTATCATGTAGTAGCCTAAACCTATCAATGTTACATTGAGCGGGGTGAATGGAATAGGAATGAAAGTCATCTAATATGTTGTAATAGAAATAAGCCCATGCTCATAAAAAAAAGCATTCTCTTAAACATCACTGACCGCCACAGCTGTCCCCGCATAACTTATAAAGCAGAATCAAACTTGTAAATCAAACAGTAATTTTTGAATCCCAATGTCACGGTAGATGTACAGTATATGTAATGGGTAGGGCTGGAAGAAGCTGACCTATGGTATGACTTGTAATTCAAGTCTTATATTCAAGGTGCAACTGCAGGCACTTACACAGTCTCAGCAATCATTAGGTAATTGACACATATGCACATGTAATGACCCAGGCAACACAGTTCAAACCCTGTCATTCACATTGGTGCCGGGACTCAGATCGGGTCAGTTGATGCCTATCAGCTGTAATAGGTGATAGGTTTTGCACTAATGAGAGCATTGAAGAGTGTACAGCATTGATGGGTGTTGCGGTATTAAAGTGGTGTTCAGAGAGAGGCCGTCTCGGTCTAATGGTCCAACGTGCAGCTGAAACATGTGAACTGATGAGATCTGTTACAGAGCTATGAGTATGAGTCATAGATCAGGGGAAGATGTGTGAGACAGTTCTGTGTGGGAGAGAGGGAGAGAGAATAGCCAATCATTATAGACTTCTCTGTTCCAAAGCAAGGAGGAAATGTTTAAAACTCCCTTTGATACTGTAACTCTTTCTTTCTCTCTTTTTCTATCCCATCTCTCTATTCCTCAAATGTCCTTCTGTCTTATTCTATCCCATCTCTCTATTCCTCAAATGTCCTTCTGTCTTATTCTATCCCCATCACTCTATTCCTCAACATCTTTGTTTTCTCTCTCTCAGGTACAGTGCTTTCAGAAAGGATTCATACCCCTTGACCTATTCCACATTTTGTTTGGTTTACCGCCTAAATTGAAAATTGATGACATGTATTTTTCTTCTCACCCATCTACACACAATACCCCATAATGACAAAGTAAATAAATATGATACCCAGTGTACATAACATACATATACAGTGTCTATGGAAGGTCTACACCCCCCTTGGATTTCTTCATACAGACACACACACACATAGACAAAGTGAAAACACACACACAGACAAAGTGAAAACATACACAATGACAAAGTGAGAACATATTTTTAGAAATGTTTGCAAATGTATTGAAAGTGAAATACACAAATATACCATTTACTAAGTACTCACGCTCCTGAGTCAGAATCCCATTTGGCAACGATTATAGCTCTTTCTGTGTAAGTCTCTAAGAGCTTTGCACACCTGGATTGTACAATATTTGTACATTATTCTTTTTTAAATGATACAAGCTCTGCCAAGTTGGTTGTTGATCATTACTAGACAGACATTTTCAAGTCTTGCCATAGATTTTCAAGCCAATTTATGTCAAAACTGTAACTAGGCCATTCAGAAACATTCAATGTCGTCTTGGTAAGCAATTCCAGTGTATATTTGGCCTTGTGTTTTAGGTTATTGTCCTGCTGTAAAGTGAATTTGTCTCCTAGTGTTTGTTGGAAAGCAGACTGAACCAGGTTTTCCTCTAGGATTTTGCCTGTGCTTAGCTCCATTTCATTTATTTTTATACCAAAGAACTCCCTAGTCCTTGCTAATGACAAGCATACCCATAACATGATGCAGCCAACACCTTGCTTGAAAATATGAACAGTGTACTCAGTGATGTGTTGTGTTGAATTTTGCGTCAAACACAACGCTTTGTATTCAGGACATAAAGTATTTTTTTGCAGTTTTACTTCAGTGCAAACAGGACGCATGTTTTGGAATATGTTTATTCTGTACAGGCTTCCTTCTTTTCACTCTGCAATTTAGGTTGGAACTGTGGAGTAACTACAATGTTGTTGATCCATCCTCACTTTTCTCTTAACCTAATTAGGAAGGACGCTTGTATCTTTGTAGTGACTGGGTGTATTGATGCACCATCCAAAGTGTCATTAATAACTTTACCAGGCTCAAAGGGATATTCAATGTCTGCTTTTTGGGTTTTATTTTCACCCATCGACATTAGGTGCCCTCCTTTGGAAAACCTCCCTGGTCTTTGGAGTTTAATCTGTGTTTGAAATTCACTGCTCGACAGGGACCTTCCAGATAATTGTATGTGTGGGGTACAGAGATGAGGGACCTTCCAGATAATTGTATGTGTGGGGTACAGAGATGAGCTAGTCACAAATCATAGTAAACACTATTATCGCGCATAGAGGGAGCCCATGCAACTCATTATGTGACTTGTTTAGCACATTTTTACTCCTGAACTTATTTAGACTTGCCATAACAAAAGGGTTCAATACTTATTGACTCAAGACATTTCAGATTTTCATTTTTTATTAAGTTGTAAAACTTTCTAAAAACATAATTCCACTTTTTATACCAAGTTGAATCCATTTTAAATTCAGGTTGTAACAACAAAATGTGGAAAATGTCAAGAGGTGTGAATACTTTCTGAAGGCACTGTATCTCTAAATCTGTCTTTCTCTATGTTCCTTTATCCTCTCTATAATCCTTCAACCTGTCTCTGTCTCTCCCTCACCCTCTCGCCATAAACCAGATGTTATTCCATGTGTAAAATAATCAGCCATATGTCTGTTTCTAACATGTTCTGTAATGTATGTCGTGTAAGTGAGTGCAAATATGAACCGTGTGTGCTTTGGCTTGCATCTTGGTTAATGCTGATTTAATGATATTCAATTAAGTAATAACATGTGGATAGAGGTCTACTTTTCTCCCTCTCCAACCCCATTACTAGGCGATGGCTAGTTCCTCTCACTCAGAATAGGAGTGAAATACAGTGGATGTGTGAGTTATGTGAAGGACTTATTAAACTGCACAACATTTACAGCAGTTTAATTCCGAATCGTTAATTTTCCTGATTTCTTGACATGAGCTTGGTGAGAGAGTTGAAAGAGTCCAGAGGCGGGCCTGTCTGATTTAGAAAGTTGTTGACTCAAAGTTAAGCTGAATCATATTATAATTTCGTAGCCACATTCATTAATGCTTTCCAGTATTAAGGTGTGTGAACCATGGTCACTGATGTTCAGCACGGCTGACTAGAATATTCTCACGAATCAGAACACGTTTCATCTCTCTTATTGCATACAGATCCAGGCAAATCTCTGTTTCCTCAGGACCATCATGATAGATAGAATAAGCTGTAATGTAGTCTCAGGGAGTCAGGAAGCAGGTGCAGTTAGTGAGTTTTACTTCTTATGGCTGGGGGGCAGTATTGAGTAGCTTGGATGAATAAGTTTCCCAAAGTAAACAGCCTGCTCCTCAGTCTCAGTTACTAATATATGCATAGTATTATTAGTATTGGATAGAAAACACTCTAAAGTTTCTAAAACTGTCTGATTGATGTCTGTGAGTATAACAGAACTCATATGGCAGGCAAAATCCTGAGTTGAAATCAAAACAGGAAGTGAGAAATCTGAGCTTTGTATGCATTCACCAGAGTCCCCAATGAAATCCCCTTGAGATATTAATGATGTTGCACTGCCTAGGGGTTCCACTAGATGTCAACCATCAATATACATTTTAATGAGACTTCTATGGTGTTGTGGGAGTGAATGATAGCAGAATCTATCAGATGTCTGGCAGTCAGCCATTTTCTGATCACGCGCATTCCTCATGGTATTCACTTGCGTTCCATTGCTCATGAACACAAGAAGGAATACTCCGGTTGGAACTTTATTGAAGCTATATGTTAAAAACATCCTAATGAATGATTCTGTACTTAGTTTGAAATGTTTCTTCGACCTATAATTTAATGATAACAAACAAAACAAGAAAAGCGTCTGACATGGAAACACAAACAATACTACCTGATGACTGACAAAACAGAGTGCTAGATAAATGGTAAGTAATGAAGCAAGTAATGAAGTCCAGGTGTGACTGATGATAGGGCCTGGGTGTGCGTAATGATGGTTGCCAGGTGTGTGTAAAGATGGGTTGCCAGGACCGGTGGTTAGTAGACCGGTGATGTCAAGCACTGGAGCGGGAATAGGTCCCTCCCGAGGACCTTGAACAGCCCCACAAACTCATCTTCTTACAGGGCAGGCAGAGCGGAAGATTCCTGGTGGAGAGCCAGTCTGCTCTTTCTGACGGTGGACGGCGCGCTGGAACCCAGCTCCTGGTTCATCCTCTCCACTTGCCGTTAGACTGAGGCCGGTACTCGGAAGTGAGGCTGACCATGACCCCCTAGCTTCTCCAAAAAGACCTTCCATACACATGATGTGAATTGGGGGCCACGATCGGAGATGATATCCTCCGGAAGGCCATAGTGGCAGAAGACCTCCTGGAACAGTGCCTCAGTGACCTGGATACCGGCCGGGAGACCAGAGAGAGGGATGAAATGGCATGATTTAGAGGATCTGTCCCCTATCACAAAAATAGTGGTAAAACCATCAGAAAAGGGGATATCAGTAACAAAATCAATGGACAGATGAGACCAGGGACGCTAAGGAATGGGAAGGGGAAAGAATTTCGTAGAGACAGAACAGGGCATCGGCTTTGATGTATGTTTTACCTGGGTGATAAGTCATTGTGAAATCGAATCTGGTGAAGAAAAGGGCCTACCTGGCTTGGTGCAGGTTCAGTCACATCGCTGTCTGAATGTACTCCAGGTTGAGTCCTGGGCACCCTACAGCCAGTGTCTCTTCACCGCCAACTTCACCGCCAGGAGCTCCCGATCGCCAACATCATAGTTCCTCTCTGCAGGAGACAGCTTTTTAGAGTAAATGGATACAATTCCTGTGCATTACCTTGACGTTGGGACAGGACAGCCCCCACACCTACTTCTGAAGTGTCCACACCTATTTCTGAAGTGCCCACCTCCACCGCGAAGAGCAGCGTAGGATCTGTATGTTTGAGCAACGGGGCAGAGGTAATAAGACTCTTCAGTAGGTGGAAGGCTTCGTCAGCTGCAGGATTCCACCCCAACTTCCGGAGACCATCCTTGAGGAGATGCGATAGAGCTAGAGTTCTTATTGAATCAGCGGGTGGAAGTTGGCAAATCTCCAAAAATGCTGTAACCCCTTTATGGTGGTTGGGACTGGCCATGACCTGACAGCATCCACCTTCTTCTCATCCATTATGACTATTTGCGGGCATATCTGGTAAACCAACATGGAGACATCCTCCTGAAGGAATTGGCATTTCCTCACTTTGACGTACAGGTGGTTGGCCAGGAGGGGGTTCCAGGAGTCCTCGGACGTGAGCGACGTGATCCTCCAAGGTAGTCGAGTAGACCAGGATGTCATCGATATACACGACCACCTGGCGTCCAAGCATGTCCCACCTGACGTCCAAGCTAAGCGTCAGTATAGAGACAAAGTAGAATCGCAATTCAACGGCTCAGACACAAGAGGTATGTGGCAGGGTCTACAGTCAATCACGGATTACAAAAAGAAAACCAGCCCAGTCACGGACCAGGATGCGTTGCTCCCAGGCAGACTAAATTACTTTTTTGCCCGCTTTGAGGACAATACAGTGCCACTGACACGGCCCGCAACCAAAACATGCGGACTCTCCTTCACTGCAGCCGAGGTGAGTAAAACATTGAAACGTGTTAACCCTCGCAAGGCTGCAGGCCCAGACGGCATCCCCAGCCGCGCCCTCAGAGCATGCGCAGACCAGCTGGCTGGTGTGTTTACGGACATATTCAATCAATCCCTATCCCAGTCTGCTGTTCCCACATGCTTCAAGAGGGCCACCATTGTTCCTCTTCCCAAGAAGCTAAGGTAACTGAGCTAAACGACTACCGCCCCGGGTCTCGACCCCGCCCTGTGCAACTGGGTACTGGACTTCCTGACGGGCCGCCCCCAGGTGGTGAGGGTAGGTAACAACATCTCCACCCCGCTGATCCTCAACACTGGGGCCCCACAAGGGTGCGTTCTGAGCCCTCTCCTGTACTTCCTGTTCACCCACGACTGCGTGGCCACGCACGCCTCCAACTCAATCATCAAGTTTGCGGACGACAAAACAGTGGTAGGCTTGATTACCAACAACGACGAGACGGCCTACAGGGAGGAGGTGAGGGCCCTCGGAGTGTGGTGTCAGGAAAATAACCTCACACTCAACGTCAACAAAACTAAGGAGATGATTGTGGACTTCAGGAAACAGCAGAGGGAACACCCCCCTATCCACATCGATAGAACAGTAGTGGAGAGGGTAGTAAGTTTTAAGTTCCTCGGCGTACACATCACAGACAAACTGAATTGGTCCACCCACACAGACAGCATCGTGAAGAAGGCGCAGCAGCGCCTCTTCAACCTCAGAAGGCTGAAGAAATTCGGCTTGTCACCAAAAGCACTTCTACAGATGCACAATCGAGAGCATCCTGTCGGGCTGTATCACCGCCTGGTACGGCAACTGCTCCGCCTACAACCGTAAGGCTCTCCAGAGGGTAGTGAGGTCTGCACAACGCATCACCGGGGGCAAGCTACCTGCCCTCCAGGACACCTACACCACCCGATGTCACAGGAAGGCCATAAAGATCATCAAGGACAACAACCACCCGAGCCACTGCCTGTTCACCCCGCTATCGTCCAGAAGGCGAGGTCAGTAAAGGTGCATCAAAGCTGGGACCGAGAGACTGAAAAACAGCTTCTATCTCAAGGCCATCAGACTGTTTAACAGCCACCACTAACATTGAGTGGCTGCTGCCAACACACTGACTCAACTCCAGCCACTTTAATAATGGGAATTGATGGGAATTGATGTAAAATATATCACTAGCCACTTTAAACAATGCTACGTAATATAATGTTTACATACCCTACATTATTTATCTCATATGTATACGTATATAGTGTACTCTATATTATCTACTGCATCTTTATGTAATACATGTATCACTAGCCACTTTAAACTATGCCACTTTGTTTACATACTCATCTCATATGTATATACTGTACTCGATACCATCTACTGCATCTTGCCTATGCCGCTCTGTACCATCACTCATTCATATATCTTTATGTACATATTCTTAATCCCTTTACACTTGTGTGTATAAGGTAGTAGTTTTGGAATTGTTAGCTAGATTACTCGTTGGTTATTACTGCATTGTCGGAACTAGAAGCACAAGCATTTCACTACTCTCGCATTAACATCTGCTAACCATGTGTATGTGACAAATAAAATTTGATTTGATTTGATTTGAGAAGACCTCATTGACGAATGCCTGGAACACTGATGGAGCACCGGCTAATCCAAAAGGTATCACCATGTACAAGTAGTGACCTGACATTGTGCTGAAGGCCATCTTCCATTCATCCCCCTTCTAGATGCGGATCAAATTGTAGGCACTCCCCAGGTCCAACTTGGTAAAAAAAAAATGGCCCAGCAGAGTTGTTTGATCGTGGCCGTCACCAACGGGAGAGGGTAACAGTACTTCGTGGTAATGGAATTAAGATTTCTGTAATCGATGCACGGGCGCAACCCTCCATCCTTCTTGGCCACGAAGAAGAAGCCTGCCGAAGCAGGGTAGGTATACGTGCAAATCAAATCATGTTGGAGAGTCTCCTCGATGTAGTCCTCCATAGCCTTGGTTTCAGCCACCAACAGAGGGTAGATGCGGAGGCGTAGAGCCTGCAAGCAGGTCGATGGCACAATCCCAGGGGCGATGAGGAGGGAGACAGGTGGCACTGGTCTTGGGAAAAAAACTCCAGAAGAGCCTAGTATACCTCTGGGATGTTGGGCTGAAGCCCAACCACAGGACTCTCGACCGACGTGGAACCACAGGGAAAGGAAAAGACTTTCTTGCGGCATTCGGGTGCCCAGTCAGTGATTTACATCCTCAGCCATGAGATGGTGGGGATGATCTTATGTATGGGTGCACTGATGAAGAGGAAGGGAAGCCTTTCTTGATGTATGGATTCCACGGTGAGGGTGAGTGGGGCTGTGATGTATGTGATTGTCCTGGATCCTACTGGTTGACTATCCAGCGTTGATGATAGGGTGCAGGTGTGCGTAATGATGGTTGCCAGGTATGCGTAAAGATGGGTTGCCAGGACCAGTGGTTAGTGGACAGGTGATGTGGAGCGCCGGAGCGGGAGAGCAGGAGTAGACGTAACATAAGCTGTCTCTCATACACTGTTCTACTGTCCTGTTTGAACTTGACATCATCCAGCTAGTGTCCAGTGAAAATCTAACTTTTAAAAGCTCATCATGTTAACTTACACCCAAATAATGTTGTTGACTCATCCTATACTTGTATTTGTGGCCAAAGCATACATTTCACTCATATTGTAATTAATTATAGGTTCAATTTCAAAGAAATCTGGAAACACTGGACAGTTACTTTAAGCTCTTGTCTTGTGCTCCCCTCTCATCCTGTATGGGCCGTACTGTATTCAGTGCAACCAGGGTGGTGTTGTGTCTAGATCCAGCCCAAACAGCTGCAGGATGGAGGGGTCTCTATGTTTACCGTCTAACCCCCCTGTGGACATCATCTCTGGGTCTCCAACGTGATCGAAGAGCACCAACACCACCCTTCAAAACTTCCACCCATCCACTCATCGCAGCACAATAATCGCAGACTGTCCCCAGACAGGACCTGTTACAATGACATTTGCTCCCACTCAGGTTGGGCCTATGAATCATGGTGTATCCAGAAGACAAGCAGCTTGTGGTGTTCAAAACCAGTGTAATGTAGAAGATGTCTTGTTTTGCTCATTGGTAGTGTTTGTTTGAAATAATAGGGGTGCCACATTAATTGGTTGGAGAATGGTGCTACTGGTGTCTTGGCAGTGAGCTTGTTCTCTGTGGAGACTATGAGACTTGTAGGGACCTCGACACAAGCTAATGCTAGCTAAATAACTCAAATACAATGAAAGTAGTAATGTCTTGCATGCTTAAAAAGTTATCTGTTCAAACAAAGATAGATTGAATCATCCCTCAAAAACAAAAGTCAATATTTCAAACATCATCGTGACACCTAGATTGATGTAGTATGCATTATTATCAGTACCAGGGAGGGTACAGAGGGTAAGGAGAGATATGTCTAAAGTGAATGATATGGGCTTCTCTCACTCCCTCCACCTCTGACTGGACCATGAGGAAATGACACGCACAGAGAGGAAATTAGTCGTATCTGATCTGAACGGACAGGGTTCCATAATTCCTCACAATCTGAGGAATGAGTCGTGCGTTTCAGACACAAGCCCAAATTGGCGTAAGTAGAGGCACAGACTCTCACTCTCAAGTAGACAAAGTGTCCAGACCGACACAAATGTGTTAGAATGGAGACTAACAAGCTTATTTCATTCAGCAAACCTGTCACTCTATTTTTTACTTTTCTGTCTTCCGGTTCCCTTAACTTAACCTTCATGCTTTTCAAACAAGCATGACTGGTGATACGATTGTTCACTGAGTTTCCCTGTTGAGAATAAACTCAGATAGACTTTAGAGTACACAATGTACAGCATTTAAATGTAAACTTACTAAGTATTCAGTTTGTCTCGTAACTTATTTGTCGCCATCTACAGTATTTAGTAAGAACAACAACTGGAGACCTGAACAGATTTAAGTGGGGTTGCTATAAATTAGTCAAGCAATTCTCCCAGGCAAGATAAAGGTAACGGATGAGCCCAGAGTCAGACATAATATTGTGTGAGGTAAGGGTGTAAGTGTCTGTGATTAATGGCTCACGCCTCACAGACATGTTTGATTCAGTGAGTTCTGTGATCTGATCTGGGTCGGAATTGAATACACTCCCTTTTGAAACACATCCAACACAAATGTTGATTTGTCTGCATCATTACGTGTCAGGGGCACTCTTCAACACCCAGGAGAAAAACGTTTATGTGCTTTTGTATTTTGAAGTATTTAATTTATCATATTTTTACGTTGACTTCTGTTCTTATCGCCGACTTGAGATGTATCACACAACCCAGCTATCCCTCCGTCTGTTTGTCTTCTGACCCATGGGAGATAGGAACCCGGCCAAATTCACATGGAGCTACGCAACTCTGTACACATACCCGTCTGGGATTGTCCTGAAACCACACCCAGGCAAAAAAAACACCCCATTGCACACCCTTAATTAAATGTAAAAATATATTTTTTACCTCTCTCTTTCTCTATTCTCCTTTCTTTTTCTCTATTTCTCCTTTTCCATCGCTCTCTCTCTTCATCTCTCCCTTATCCTTCTCTTTCTTTCAAGCCATCTCTTTTTCCATCTCTCTCCCTTCATCTCCCTCTCTTCCTCTTTTTCTCTACCTCTCATGCTCTCTCTTTCCCTGTATACATCAATCTCCCCCTCTCTCTCCAACCATGACATATTTACCTCCCCTGCACTTCTTCTGAAGAGATCTATTTCTTGGCGTGAGACAACAGTGATCTTTCAGAACATTTTGTCCAGCCGTGATACAAACGTTTTTACAGATCATATATGAGGAAACACTGGTTCTTCGAAAGGCAACCATATGAATTTGAAAGCCATCCACAAATGAAAAGAGAGGGAGACAATTATAGCAGTAATCATATCTTTTTAAAGCAGCACCATGGTAGACTTAATATAAAAATCAATTACTTGTTCCGTGGTGACACTTAATTGTTTACATACAGCCCTCTTACCTTAGACATGCAAGCACTCAATACACTATAAGACTGGTCATCAGTGTTAGGACATTTCTAATTATTCTAAGTTTGATCTTTCACCTGCACCTATCAAACTAAGATGTGTATATTGTCACTGAAATGTGCACATTTTCATAGAAAGACATCTCTATTAGACTAATGTGAATGAAACCAGTCTTGGAATCAATAGTTTGTGCGGCTCATCATCGCGTGACAGTGACTCAGTGAGGGACTATACAAACACGAAGACCTATCAGCAAGCTCGTCACTGACATCATCAACTTCTCACAATGCCCCTCTCCTTGTCTGAGGGAAACCAGCTACTGCTGACCTTTAGGATCACAGGGGGAGAGGGGGCATCACAATTAGTCACCCTGCAGTGCCATTGACGCTATCGTTCACACACACACGCACGCACGCACGCACATACACACACACACACACACACACACACACACACACACACACACACACACACACACACACACACACACACACACACACACACACACACACACACACACTATTACAAAGTGAAACCATGTTTTTAGACAACAATATCATATTTCCATAAGTAGTCACACCCCTGAGTCAATACATGTTGGAATCCCCTTTGGGTAAGTCTGGGTAAGTCATTAAGTGCTTTGCACACTTGGATTGTAAAATATTTGCACATTACTCTTTTTTAAATTCTTCAATCTCTGCCAAGTTGGTTGTTGATCATTGTAAGACAGTCATTTTCAAGTCTTACCATAGATTTTCAAGCCGATTTATGTCAAAACTGTAACTAGGCCACTCAGGAATATTCAATGTCATCTTGGTAAGCAACTCCAGTGTATATTTGGCCTCATGTTTTAGGTTATTATCCTGCTGTGAGGTGAATTTGTCTCCCAGAGTCTGTTGGAAATCAGACTGAACCAGGTTTTCCTCTAGGATTTTGCCTGTACATAGCTCCATTCTGTTTATTTTTATCCCAGAAATATCCCTAGTCCTTGCTGTTGACAAGCATACCCATACCATGATGCAGCCACCACCATGCTTGAAAATACATGTATGAACAGTGTACTTAGTGATGTGTTGTGTGTATTTGTGCCAAATATTACACTTTGTATTTAGGACATAAAGTTCATTAAGTCAAGACATAAAGTTCAAATGTCAAGAGGTGTGAATACTTTCTGGCACTGTATCTCTAAATCTGTCTTTCTCTATGTTCCTTTATCCTCTCTATAATCCTTCAACCTGCTACTGCTGACCTTTAGGATCACAGGGGGAGAGGATGTCACAATTAGTCACCCCGCAATGCCATTGACGCTATCGTTCACACACACGCACACACTCACACACTAACACACAGACAAACACAATTGGAATTGTGAAAGGTTAAGGACATGAAGCATTTTAAAGTGTGCCGCAAAGGAAGGATAGGGTGCTAATGTTCTCACCTGATAATAGGTGTGTTAAGACTCAGTGATCGACTGACATGAGGTTTGTTGTGGTGGGTTCTACTGATGTTTATTCATATTGTCAGGAACCAACTTTGATCCAAGCTATTATTGATGATCTCTGTGGTCAGTGTTGATGTTGGTCACATCAGAGTCACAATGTGTTGTACTGTAGGTCATGCTATGATGTGCTTGTTTGTTATATTTCTACCTGAAGATTACAGCATTATACACTGAGTGTACAAAGCATTAGGAACACCCTCATCGGGGCATGGACTCAACAAGGTGTCGAAAGCATTCCACAACGATGCTGGCCCATGTTGACTCTAATGCTTCCCACATTTCAAATCAAATCAAAATGTATTGATCACAAACACATATTTAGCAGATGTTATTGCGGGTGTAGCGAAATGCTTGTGTTACTACTGTAGCTCCAACAGGGCAGTAGCATCTAACAGTGCAGTAGTATCTAACAATTCACAACAATACACACAAATCTAAACGTAAAAGAATGGAATTAAGAAATATATAAATATTAGGATGATCAATGTCGGAGTGGTATTGACTAAAATACAGTACAATAGTAGAATGAGTAAAACAGTATGTAAGCATGAATAAAGTGACCAGGGATTCCATCTCTATGTACACAGGGCAGCAGCCTCTAAGGTGCAGGGTTGAGTAACTGGGTGGTAGCCGGCTAGTGAAGGCTATTTAACAGTCTGATGGCCTTGAGATAGAAGCTGTTTTTCAGTCTCTCGGTCCCAGCTTTGATGCACCTGTAGGGGATGAACAGGCCGTGGCTCGGGTGGTTGATGTCCTTGATGATCTTTTTGGCCTTCCTGTGACATCAGGTGCTGTAGGTGTCCTGGAGTGCAGGCAGTGTGCCCTGGTAATGTGTTGGGCAGTCCGCACCACCCTCTGGAGAGCCCTGCCGTTGCAGGCTGTGCAGTTGCCGTACTAGGCGGTGATCTAGCCCGGCAAGATGCTCTCAATTGTGCATCTGTAAAAGTTTGTGAGGGTCTTAGGGGCCAAGCCACATTTCTTTAGCCTCCTGAGGTTGAAGAGGTGCTGTTGTGCCTTAACCACACTATCTGTGTGTGTGGACCATGTCAGATTGTGTACACCGAGGAACTTGAAGCTTTTCACCTTCTCTACTGCAGTCCCGTCGATGTGGATAGGGGAGTGCTGAAGTCCACAATCAGCTCCTTCGCTTTGTTGACATTGAGGAGAAGTTATTTTCCTGGCACCACTCCGCCAGGGTCATCACCTCCTCCCTGTAGGCTGTCTTGTCATTGTTGGTAATCAAGCCTACTACTGTTGTGTCATCTGCAAACTTAATGATTGAGTTGGAGGCATGCATAGCGACGTGCTCATGGGGGAATAAGAAGTACAGGAGGGGGCTGAGCACGCACCCTTGTGGGACTCTGTGTTGAGGATCAGCATAGTAGAGGTGTTGTTTCCTAACTTCACCATCTGGGGGCAGCCCACCAGGAAGTTCAAGACCCAGTTGCACAGTGCGGGGTTCAGACCCAGGGCCCCGAGCTTAATGATGAGCCTGGGGTGTACTATGGTGTGGAAGGCTGTGCTACAGTCAATAGAAACACTATACAAAAACAATAAACGAAATAACAACCGTGAAGCTAATGCGAACTGTGCTGAAACAAGCAATCAACATAGACAATCACCCACAAACAAACAGTGCAACCCAGACTACCTAAGTATGATTCTCAATCAGAGACAACTAATGACACCTGCCTCTGATTGAGAACCACACTAGGCCGAAACATAGAAATCCCCAAATCATAGAAAATCAAACATAGACTGTCCAACCCAACTCACGCCCTGACCATACTAAATAATGAATACAAAACAAAGGAAATAAAGGTCAGTACGTGACAGGTGGTATGCAAATTGAAGTGGGTCTAAGGTGTCAGACAAGGCAGAGGTGATATAATCCTTAACGAGTGCTACGGGACTATAGTCATTTAGTTC
This sequence comes from Oncorhynchus kisutch, assembly GCF_002021735.2. Classification (NCBI taxonomy): domain Eukaryota; kingdom Metazoa; phylum Chordata; class Actinopteri; order Salmoniformes; family Salmonidae; genus Oncorhynchus; species Oncorhynchus kisutch. The sequence continues at coordinate 24,273,918 of NC_034194.2, read as the reverse complement.
AGTTACCTTTGCTTTCTTGGGTACAGGAACAATGGTGGACATCTTAAAGAAAGTGGCGACAGGGTCCCTGACATGACCCTCCAGCATGACAATATCACTAGCCATACTGCTCGTTCTGTGTGTGATTTCCTGCAAGATCGGAATGCCAGTGTTCTGCCATGGCAGGCGAAGAGCCTGGATCTCAATCCCATTGAGCACGATCACCTGTTGGATCGGAGGGTGAGGGCTAGGGCCGTTCCCCCCAGAAATGTCCGGGAATTTGAAGGTGTCTTGTTGGAAGAGCGGGGTAACATCTCACAGCAAGAACTGGCAAATTTGGTGCAGTCCATGAGGAGGAGATGCACTGCAGTACTTAATGCAGCAGGTGGCCACACCAGATGCTGACTGTTACTTTTGATTTTGACCCTCCCTTTGTTCAGGGACACATTATTCCATTTCTGTTAGTCACATGTCTGTGGAACTTGTTCAGTTTACGTCTCAGTTGTTGAATCTTGTTATGTTCATACAAATATTTACACGTTAAGTTTGCTGAAAATAAACGCAACATTTCTTTTTTTGCTGAGTTTACTAACGTTAGGTAGCTAGCTAACATACCGGTACATACTGCTGTAATGATATGCTATGCAGTTCGTAAGGACAGCGAAGCTAACAAATTGTCAGCCACCGCAACGTGTGAGGTAACTTATTTGAAAAGTCATTAATTTATTACATTGAGTAGCAAGCTGCCCCTTGGTCATCAGGGCAAATCTGGTCTGTAATAGGAGGGGAGGCGGGGGGGGTTCACAACTAGCTCGGCTATTAGACTATTCTTTAGTAAAGGTTGAATAGTCTATTGTTCAGCTATTAGCCCCCCTCCCCAACTTGCAACAAATTGTTGTTGTTCCCATCTCGTTCCTTTCCCTCTTCCACGCATCATCATTCTGTGCCTGAGTGGCTCACTTGTGGGTGTGCTGGCATGATATTGTAGCATTTTCGATTGTGCGTCAAGAATTCTGCATACAGTAAAGAGTTTGTATGGAGGTTATTCACAGACAAATTGTTATGCTATGGAGGTACATTGGCTTCTTTTTGTCGAGAGCAAAACTTTTTTTATTTTCAATCAAAAATAATTATTTTGAAAGCAACCTTTTTCCGACACAAAGGAGGTCATAGCGGACACCTCCGAAGAAGGACTGTGTGATGATGGCATCTCAGGTAAGCAGCACTGGGCGTTCTTTCGTCCAACTTTAACATTGCTAGTAGTTAGCTCCTACAATTCAGTGTCGGTTCATAACATTCTACTATATAACATACATACCGTAGAATGATAAATCATGCAATTATTATTCTCAAGCTAACCAAAAGCATTTAGCTATGAACGCCTGTTCTCGCCATTTTTAGTTGAATTAAATCTAACTTTCTTTCATGGCAAATCATAAGCAGGCCATGTCATATGTTTCATAGTCAATATATAGTCATATTTCATGACCGTGTAACGGTTAGCTTTTTTACAGAAGGATGAAAGAACACAACATGTCTGTCACGAAGAGTTGGCGAGTCTTTGCAGCGTGTAGATGGTGCAGGTATCATGGCATATTTCTCATCACCTAATGAACAACCACAATACCAGCCTGGTATACACTGTATTGACGTATCCTGAAAATGACATCTGCTACTTTAGATTCAACGGTCATATCTCAGTTATTGTTTTCATATCTACAAAAAAAAAGCTATTTTCTTTACTTTCAGAGAGCGAGCTGATCAAGTGGTCGAAAATGTAGATATTGCCAGATGTTCACTGTCCGAGGATCAGGCCATGGAAGCTTTACTGCTGGGAAAAGAGTCCATAACGAAATGTGTTTTTCATAGTTTTGATGTCTTATCGATTATTCAACAATGTAGAAAACAGTAAAATAAAGAAAAACCTTGGAATGAGTAGGTGTGTCCAAACTTTTGACTAGTACTGTATGTACAGTTGAAGTCGGAAGATTACATACACTTAGGTTGTTGTCATTAAAACTCATTTTTAAACCACTCCACAGGTTTTGGCAAGTCGGTTAGGACATCTACTTTGTGCATGACACAAGTAATTTCTCCAACAATTGTTAACAGACAGATTATTTCACTTATAATTCACTGTATCGCAATTCCAGTGGGTCAGAAGTTTACATACACTAAGTTGACTGTGCCTTTAAACAGCTTGGAAAATGCCAGAAAATTATGCCATGGCTTTAGAAGTTTCTGTTAGGCTAATTGACATAATTTGAGTTAATTGGAGGCGTACCTGTGGATGTATTTCAAGGCCTACCTTCAAACCCAGTGCCTCTTTGCCTGACATCAAGGGAAAATCAAAAGAAATCAGCCAAGACCTCAGAAAAAAACATTGTAGACCTCCACAAGTCTGGTTCATCCTTGGGGGCAATTTCCAAACACCTGAAGGTACCATGTTCATCTGTACAAACAATAGTACGGAAGTATAAACACCATGGGACCACGCAGCCATCATACCGCTCAGGAAGGAGACGCGTTCTGTCTCCTAGATATGAACATACTTTGGTGCGAAAAGTGCAAATCGATCCCAGAACAACGGCAAAGGACCCTCTGTGAAGATGCTGGAGGAAACAGGTACAAATGTATCTATATCCACAGTAAAACGAGTCCTATATCGACATAACCTGAAAGGCAGCTCAGCAAGGAAGAAGCCACTGCTCCAAAACCGCCATAAAAAAGCCAGACTACTGTTTGCAACTGCACATGGGGACAAAGATCATACTTTTTGGAGAAATGTCCTCTGGTCTGATGAAACAAAAATAGAACTGTTTGGCCATAATGACCATTGTTATGTTTGGAGGGAAAAGGGGGAGGCTTGCAAGCCAAAGAACACCATCCCAACTGTGAAGCACGGGGGTGGCAGCATCATGTGTGGGGGTGCTTTGCTGCAGGAGGCACTGGTGCATCATGAGATAGGAAAGTTACGTGGATATATTCAAGCAACATCTCAAGACATCAGTCAGGAAGTTAAAGCTTGGTTGCAAATGGGTCTTCCAAATGGACAATGACCCCAAGCATACTTCCAAAGTGGTGGCACAATGGCTTAAGGACAACAAAGTCAAGGTATTGGAGTGGCCAGCACAAAGCCCTGACCTCAATCCTATAAACATTTGTGGGTAGAACTGAAAAAGCGTGTGTGAGCATGGAGGCCTATAAACCTGAGTCAGTTACACCAGCTCTGTCAGGAGGAATGGTCCAAAAATCACCCAACTTATTGTGGGAAGCTTGTGGAAGGCTACCCGAAACGTTTGGCCCAAGTTAAACAATTTAAAGGCAATGCTACCAAATACTAATTGAGTGTATGTAAACTTCTGACCCACTGGGAATGTGATGAAAGAAATAAAAGCTGAAATAAATGATTCTCTCTACTATTATTCAGACTTTTCACATTCCGGTCAACTGTGTGATCACGCTCTCCGTAGCCGTTGAGAGTAAGAACTTTAAACAGGTCATTCACAAGGCCGCAGGGCCAGATGGATTACCAAGACGTGTACTCATAGCACTGACCAACTAGCAAGTGCCTTCACTGATATTTTCAACATGTCCCTGACCATGTCTGTAATACCTACATGTTTCAAGCAGACCATCCTAGTCCCTGTGTCCAAGAACACCAAGGTAACATGCCTAAATGACTACTGACCTATGGCACTCACGTTTGTAGCCATGAAGTGCTTTGAAAGGCTGGTCAATGCTCACATCAACACCATCATCCAAGAAACCCTAGACCCACTCCAATTCGCATACCGCCCCAACAGATCCACAGATGACGCAATCTCTATTGCACTCCACACTGCCCTTTGCCGACAACACAACAGTAGTAGGCTTGAGACAGCCTATAGGAAGGAGGTCAGAGACCTGCAGTGTGGTGTCATGACAACAACCTCTCCCTCAATGAGATCAAGACAAAGGAGGGCCGAGCACACTCCCGTTCTCATCAACAGGGCTGTAGTGAAGCAGGTTGAGAGCTTAAAGTTCCTTGGTGTCCACATCATCAACAAACACTCATGGTTCAAACACACCAAGACAGTCGTGAAGAGGGCACGACAATGCCTATTTCCCCTCAGGAGACTGAAAAGATTTGGCATGGGTCCTCAGATCTTCAAAAAGTTCTACAGCTGCACCATCGAGAGCATCCTGACTGGTTGCATCACCACCTGGTATGGTAACTGCTCGGCCTCCGACCGCAAGGAACTACAGAGGGTAGTGCGTACAGCCCAGTACATCACTGGGGTCACGCTTCCTACCATCAAGGACCTCTATACCAGGTGGTGTCAGAGGAAGGCCCTAAAAATGGCCAAAGATTCCAGCCACCCTAGTCATAGGGAGCTTCTACCTCCAAGCCATAAGATTGCTGAACAAGTAATCAAATGGCTATCAGGACTATCTGCAATGATTGACCCCTCCCCCCGTTTTTACGCTTCTGCTACCTGCTGTTTATTATCTATGCATAGTCACTTTACCCCTACCTACTTGTACATATTACCTCAATTACCTCAACTTATGTGTACCCCGGCACATTGACTCGGTACCAGTAACCCCTGTATATAGCCTTGTTATTTTATTGTATTGTTCTTCTCACATTTATTTACTTTAGTTTATTTAGTAAATATTTTCTTAACTGTCATTTTTCTTAAAACTGCATTGTTGGTTAAGGGCTTGTAAGTTAGAATTTCATGGTAATGTCTACACCTGTTGTAATCGACAAATGTGACAAATACATTTGATTTGATTTGGCTTAGACCTATTTTTCTTAATGGTCTATTAACTATTGGTGACTCTCCATCCCACCAACAAAGGCAATCTTTTCAAACAGCTCTTATACTAAAAGGACTTTATCATCATTTTCACAATTTCACAGTATTATTCCAACCTCATAGTGTGGAAATATACACTGAGTATACAGAACATCAGTGGTGTATAGTATGTAGGTAAAAGTGATTTAAAGTACATCTTCGACAGGATGCTCACAATTGAGAGCATACTGTTGGGCTGTATCACAGCCTGGTACGGCAACTGCACCACCCTCAACCGCAAGGCTCTCCAGAGAGTGATGCGGTCCTCACAACGCATCGCCGGGGGCAAATTACCTGCCCTCTATGACACCTACAGCGCCCAATGTCACAGGAAGGCCAAAGAGATCATCAAGGACAACAATCACCCGAGCCACTGCCTGCTCACACTGCTATCATCCAGAAGGTGAGGTCAGTACAGGTGCATCAAAGCTGGGACCAAGAGATTGAAAAACAGCTTCTATCTCAAGGCCATCAGACTGTTGAACAGCCATCACTAACTCGGAGAGGCTGACCACATTGAGACTCGATCACTGGACACTTTAATAAATGGATCACTAGTCACTTTAAATAACGCCACTTTAAATAATGTTTACATATCTTACATTACTCATATCACATGTATATACTGTATTTTATACCATTTACTGCACCTTCCCTATGCCGCTCGGCCATTGCTCATCCATATATTTATGTGTACATATTCTCATTCACCCCTTCTTTAGATTTGTGTGTATTAGGTAGTTGTTGGGGAATTGTGAGATTACTTGTTAGATATTACTGCACTGTTTGAACTAAAAGCACAAGCGTTTCGCTACACTCGCATTAACATCTGCTAACCATGTGTATGTGACCAATACAATTTGATTTGATTTGACTTACCGGTAAGTCGTTTTTGGGGAGATTTGTACTTTACTTTACTAATTCATATTTTTGACTACTTTTACTCCACTAAAAATTCCTGAAGAAAAGGCGTACTTTTTACTCCCATACATTTTCCTGACACCAAAAATGACTTGTTACATTTAGAATGTTTAGGCAGGACAAAATTATGGTCCAATTCACGCATCTATCAATATAACACATTATCATCCCTACTGCCTCTGATCTGTCAGACTCACTAAACTCAAATAAATAGCATTGGAGTGTTCCCGTTTGTCCATTTACTCAAATAGTATTTTACTAGGTGACTTTTACTTTTACTTGAGTCATATTCTCTTAAGGTATCTTTACTTTTACTCAAGTATGACAATTGAGTACCTTTTACACCATTACAAAACATTAAGAACACCTGCTCGTTCCATAATATAGACGGACCAGGTGAATCCAAGTGAAAGCTATGATCCCTTACTGATTTCACTCATTGAATCCACCTCAATCAGTGTAGATGAAGGGGAGCAGACAGGTTAAATAAGGATTTTTATGCCATGAGACAATTGAGACAGATTGTGTATGTGTGCCATTCAGAGGATGAATGGGCAAGACAAAAGATTTAAGTTTAAAAATATATATATATTTCACCTTTATTTAACCAGGTAGGCCAGTTGAGAACAAGTTCTCATTTGCAACTGCGACCTGGCCAAGATAAAGCATAGCAGTGTGAGCAGACAACAAAGAGTTACACGTGGAGTAAACAATTAACAAGTCAATAACACAGTAGAAAACAAAGGGGGAGTCTATATACAATGTGTGCAAAAGGCATGAGGAGGTAGGCAAATAATTACAATTTTGCAGATTAACACTGGAGTGATGAATGATCAGATGGTCATGTACAGGTAGAGATATTGGTGTGCAAAAGAGCAGAAAAGTAAATAAATAAGAACAGTATGGGGATGAGGTAGGTGAAAAAAAGGTGGGCTATTTACCAATAGACTATGTACAGCTGCAGCGAACGGTTAGCTGCTCAGATAGCTGATGTTTGAAGTTGGTGAGGGAGATAAAAGTCTCCAACTTCAGCGATTTTTGCAATTCGTTCCAGTCACAGGCAGCAGAGTACTGGAACGAAAGGCGGCCAAATGAGGTGTTAGCTTTAGGGATGATCAGTGAGATACACCTGCTGGAGCGCGTGCTACGGATGGGTGTTGCCATCGTGACCAGTGAGCTGAGATAAGGCGGAGCTTTACCTAGCATGGACTTGTAGATGACCTGGAGCCAGTGGGTCTGGCGACGAATATGTAGCGAGGGCCAGCCGACTAGAGCATACAAGTCGCAGTGGTGGGTGGTATAAGGTGCTTTAGTGACAAAACGGATGGCACTGTGATAAACTGCATCCAGTTTTCTGAGTAGAGTGTTGGAAGCCATTTTGTAGATGACATCGCTGAAGTCGAGGATCGGTAGGATAGTCAGTTTTACTAGGGTAAGCTTGGCGGCGTGAGTAAAGGAGGCTTTGTTGCGGAATAGAAAGCCGACTCTTGATTTGATTTTCGATTGGAGATGTTTGATATGAGTCTGGAAGGAGAGTTTGCAGTCTAGCCAGACACCTAGGTACTTATAGACGTCCACATATTCTAGGTCGGAACCATCCAGGGTGGTGATGCTAGTCGGGCATGCGGGTGCAGGCAGCGACCGGTTGAAAAGCATGCATTTTGTTTTACTAGCGTTTAAGAGCAGTTGGAGGCCACGGAAGGAGTGCTGTATGGCATTGAAGCTTGTTTGGAGGTTAGATAGCACAGTGTCCAATGACGGGCCGAAAGTATATAGAATGGTGTCGTCTGCGTAGAGGTGGATCAGTGAATCGCCCGCAGCAAGAGCAACATCATTGATATACACAGAGAAAAGAGTCGGCCGAGAATTGAACCCTGTGGCACCCCCATAGAGACTGCCAGAGGACCAGACAGCATGCCCTCCGATTTGACGCACTGAACTCTGTCTGCAAAGTAATTGGTGAACCAGGCAAGGCAGTCATCCGAAAAACCGAGGCTCCTGAGTCTGCCGATAAGAATATGGTGGTTGACAGAGTCGAAAGCCTTGGCAAGGTCGATGAAGACGGCTGCACAGTACTGTCTTTTATCGATGGCGGTTATGATATCGAAGAGTACCTTGAGTGTGGCTGAGGTGCACCCATGACCGGCTCGGAAACCAGATTGCACAGCGGAGAAGGTACGGTGGGATTCGAGATGGTCAGTGACCTGTTTGTTGACTTGGCTTTCGAAGACCTTAGATAGGCAGGGCAGGATGGATATAGGTCTGTAACAGTTTGGGTCCAGGGTGTCTCCCCCTTTGAAGAGGGGGATGACTGCGGCAGCTTTCCAATCCTTGGGGATCTCAGACGATATGAAAGAGAGGTTGAACAGGCTGGTAATAGGGGTTGCGACAATGGTGGCAGATAGTTTCAGAAATAGAGGGTCCAGATTGTCAAGCCCAGCTGATTTGTATGGGTCCAGGTTTTGCAGCTCTTTCAGAACATCTGCTATCTGGATTTGGTTAAAGGAGAACCTGGAGAGGCTTGGGCGAGGAGCTGCGGGGGGGGCGGAGCTGTTGGCCGAGGTTGAAGTAGCCAGGCGGAAGGCATGGCCAGCCGTTGAGAAATGCTTATTGAAGTTTTCGATAATCATGGATTTATCAGTGGTGACCATGTTACCTAGCCTCAGTGCAGTGGGCAGCTGGGAGGAGGTGCTCTTGTTCTCCATGGACTTCACGGTGTCCCAGAACTTTTTGGAGTTGGAGCTACAGGATGCAAACTTCTGCCTGAAGAAGCTGGCCTTAGCTTTCCTGACTGACTGCGTGTATTGGTTCCGGACTTCCCTGAACAGTTGCATATCACGGGGACTATTCGATGCTATTGCAGTCCGCCACAGGATGTTTTTGTGCTGGTCGAGGGCAGTCAGGTCTGGGGTGAACCAAGGGCTGTATCTGTTCTTAGTTCTGCATTTTTTGAATGGAGCATGCTTATCTAAAATGGTGAGGAAGTTACTTTTAAAGAATGACCAGGCATCCTCAACTGACGGGATGAGGTCAATGTCCTTCCAGGATACCCGGGCCAGGTCGATTAGAAAGGCCTGCTCACAGAAGTGTTTTAGGGAGCGTTTGACAGTGATGAGGGGTGGTCGTTTGACTGCGGCTCCGTAGCGGATACAGGCAATGAGGCAGTGATCGCTGAGATCCTGGTTGAAGACAGCGGAGGTGTATTTGGAGGGCCAGTTGGTCAGGATGACGTCTATGAGGGTGCCCTTGTTTACAGAGTTAGGGTTGTACCTGGTGGGTTCCTTGATGATTTGTGTGAGATTGAGGGCATCTAGCTTAGATTGTAGGACTGGCGGGGTGTTAAGCATATCCCAGTTTAGGTCACCTAACAGAACAAACTCTGAAGCTAGATGGGGGGCGATCAATTCACAAATGGTGTCCAGGGCACAGCTGGGAGCTGAGGGGGGTCGGTAGCAGGCGGCAACCGTGAGAGACTTATTTCTGGAGAGAGTAATTTTCAAAATTAGTAGTTCGAACTGTTTGGGTATGGACCTGGAAAGTATGACATTACTTTGCAGGCTATCTCTGCAGTAAACTGCAACTCCTCCCCCTTTGGCAGTTCTATCTTGACGGAAGATGTTATAGTTGGGTATGGAAATCTCTGAATTTTTGGTGGCCTTCCTGAGCCAGGATTCAGACACAGCAAGGACATCAGGGTTAGCAGAGTGTGCTAAAGCAGTGAGTAAAACAAACTTAGGGAGGAGGCTTCTGATGTTGACATGCATGAAACCAAGGCTTTTTCGATCACAGAAGTCAACAAATGAGGGTGCCTGGGGACATGCAGGGCCTGGGTTTACCTCCACATCACCCGCGGAACAGAGAAGGAGTAGTATGAGGGTGCGGCTAAAGGCTATCAAAACTGGTCGCCTAGAGCGTTGGGGACAGAGAATAAGAGGAGCAGGTTTCTGGGCATGGTAGAATATATTCAGGGCATAATGCGCAGACAGGGGTATGGTGGGGTGCGGGTACAGCGGAGGTAAGCCCAGGCACTGGGTGATGATGAGAGAGGTTGTATCTCTGGACATGCTGGTAGTAATGGGTGAGGTCACCGCATGTGTGGGAGGTGGGACAAAGGAGTTATCAGGGGCATGAAGAGTGGAACTAGGGGCTCCATTGTGAACTAAAACAATGATAACTAACCTGAACAACAGTATACAAGGCATATTGACATTTGAGAGAGACATACAGCGAGGCATACAGTAATCACAGGTGTTGAATTGGGAAAGCTAGCTAAAACAGTAGGTGAGACAACAGCTAATCAGCTAGCACAACAACAGCAGGTAAAATGTCGTAGACTAGGCAACGGGGCCAACAGATAAAACAAACAAGCAGAATGGAGTACCGTGATTAATGGACAGTCCAGCGTGCATCAGCTATGTAGCCAAGAGATCAGTGTCCAGGGGGCAGCGGTGGATGGGGCAGGGAAGCTGGACTGGCGAGTGTTATCCAGGTTTAAAAAAACTAACAATGACTAAATAGCTTGTAGCTAGTTAGCTGGTTAGCTTCTGGAGGTCCTTGAGTGTGTTCTAAAAATAAATAAAAATAATAGCGATTCCGTATCACATTGGGTGAGGCAGGTTTCCGGAAGGTATAAACAAATTAAAAGTAAAAAGTAAATATGGGTCCGGTGAGCGTTTGGGACGCGGCGATTCAGGCGGTTAGCAGGCCTGTGCTAACAAGCTAACAGTTTGTAGGCCCGGGCTAGACAAGGTAGCAGTTAGCGGACCGGAGCTGGACAAGCTAGCAGTTAGCAGGCCGAATTAGCAAGCAGGGAGATAGTGAGGGCTAGAGAGTTAGCCTTTGGGGGACGTCGCGATGGGGTGAGTCTGTTTATTCCTCTTCATGCGATGACATCGATAGACCGGTCGTGGGCCCGGGTATTGTAGCTCAGGAGTATGCTACGGTGGTAGCACAGGTGCTACGGCCGGGCTAGCTTCAAGCTAAGTGGGTGGAAACGCTAGCCAGGAGTAATCCGGGGTTGCGGTTTAGCTAGATAGCTAGTTGCTGAAAAATCCAGCTGAAAGATGTTCCGTTTGCGGTGGGAATCCGGGGATGAATCCGGGGATGAAAAATAAATAGGTCCGTTATGCTCTGGTTAGAGTCGCGTTGTACGAACAGGCGAGAGCTTTCCGAACTACAGGTTAGCTGATGACCGGTTAGCTGGAGACCGCTAGCATACCCGCTGGTTAGCTGGCTAGCTTCAGTTGAGGGGGTCCGAAGTAAATCTAAATACTTTGGGAAAAATAGCTACATTGGGTGAGTCGGGTTGCAGGAGAGTATTTGGAAGCTTAGGGTTTAGCAAAATGTTTTCAAAGAGATATGTGGAGAAAATATGTAAAAAAACGAAAAAGAAACGATAAATACAGGGACACGACAGGACAGGACGACCTACTGCTACGCCATCTTGGGGAGATCAGTAGGTGCCAGGTGTACCGTTTTGTGTCAAGAACTGAAACGCTGCTGGGTTTATCACTCTCAACAGTTTCCTGTGTGTATCAGGAATGGTCCACTACCCAAAGGATATTCAGCCAACTAGACACAACTGTGGGAAGCATTGGAGTCAACATGGGCCAGCATCCCTGTGGAATGCTTTCAACACCTTTTAGATTCCATGCAACTCAATATTAGGAAGGTGTTCCTAATGTTTGGTATACTCAGTGTATAGAAAACACAGGAATATCATGTTTTTGACTGCACTTGTTCTTTAAAGAAAATTACAATGTAATTAATCTCTTAGTCAGAAAGTGTTCACTCAGCCTGAACGTTGACAGTGATGCTGCTGTATCATACCCCAACTCATGCCTCCCACCAAGCTAGCATTAAACAATGGCAGAACAAGGAAATGTTGGCTCAAGCACAAACAGACTGGCACCGAGAGAACCCCCAAGCAGTCCATAACAGATGGCGGAAACATTTGGTTGATATTCATTATTAAAGTACATGCTCATACAAAGGGGAATCATTGTAGTTTTCCACAACAAGTTTTTCCAAACCAGCTTCAATTTGAGGGTATTTTAATCCATATCAAGTAGTCCGCATAGTCCGCATATTTTAGGGCACCAAAAGTATTGGGACAAATTCACTTATATGTTTATTAAAGTAGTAAAAAGTGTCATATTTTTGTCCCATATTCATAGCACGCAATGACTACATCATGCTTGTGACTCCACACATGTGTTGGCGCATTTGCTGTTTCATTTGCTTGGTTCAGGTTATTTTGTGTCCAATAGAAATGTCTACACTTTAACCTTATAGTCATCGTTTGATTTCAAATCCCAACTTTTGAAGTATAGAGCCAAAAGAAGAAGAAATGCTTAATTGCCACAATAAATATTGAGGGCACTGTGTACATACATATGTGTATTAAAGTCGTCAAAAGTTAAGTATTTGGTCCCATGTTCATACCACACAATGACTACATCAAGCTTGTGACTCATTTGTTGGATGCATATGCTGTTTGTTTTGGCTGTGTTTTAGATTATTTTCTGGCCAATAGAATAGAATTGTAAATAATGTATTATGATAAGTATTGTCCCAATTCGTTTGGAGCTCACTGTATGTTCAAATACTTTCAAACACTTCAGCTGTGCTTGAGTTGGTATGTTTGGTAAAATTGAACCAATGGAATAGTCCCAAAAGTGTCCCAAAAGTGCATGTACTTGACTCAGGTCTAGATACTGTTCTATGTACGGTTCAGGAAGAAACCCTTATTTGTGACTTCAGCATTCTTCCATAACTGTAGAATCTGGGGGAAGACAGTCAGAGGAATGTTCTTTTTATTGTCATGGTGATTTTGGAGTTTAAATGCAGCGTTGTGGAATGGAATGAAGGGGCTATTTCACTTCTGGCATCTCTCTTGCTCTCTGCTCTCTCTCTTTCTCTTGCTCTGTCTCTTGCTCATTCTTTCTCTCTCCCTCTCTCACACACACAAACACAGACACACTTTATCCCCCACTTTGTTGCATGCTGTTTCCACCCTCTTTAGATTCTGCGTCAGTGCTTATTTGGTAAGGGCAGCCAAATATTGTTCATGTTGGGGGGCTGAAAGCAGAGCTGGTAAGCCTCCTTAACCTCAACCCTTTAGCAACAGGAGACAGGCAAGACAGAGAAACAGTCTGGCCCCTAATCGACTGATCCAATTCTTCAGAACACACAGTATATAACAGCATCAGACAAACCAAACAGGAATCAGGTAAAACAGGTGCTTAGTGCTCACACACATAACTATCGCATAAACATGCTTCCAATGTATGTATGTTTTAGGAAAGGAAGACAGGACTTGACAGGGGTTAAGATATGGTTTGATTTCCAAGGTTATTATCAAACCAGATTTTTATTTACAGTCAATCTGTTAAAAAAAAAAAAAAATTAAACAAGGAGAAGATACAATTCAGACTTCACGTGGACTAAAGATTATTTTTAGACTAGGAAGGTGGTAACGGCCTTTCACAACAGACAACTCATTTACTTATAACTCTTGGAATGTCTTAAGCTTTTGCTTGTCTTTTCATTTTCAGTAAACACCCAAGAGTGTAAACTTCCAAAACTTTTGGACAGGGAGACAAAATGACCAAAAACCAACAAATCCAGACTGTTGTCTGATTTGTTGCAGGATTGTTTTACTGCACCAATAACCAGTCTCCTCATTCAGCAACCCTTCATTCCTTACTCAGCTCCAACCACTGTCTCCATCTTCCATGCAGATGTGAGAAAAACTTCAAAGACTCTACAAAATAGCGTGCAAACACAAAAGATGTCCGCCAATGACTGCGTCCTAATCACGTCTTCTTCATCAAAGCTTGAGGAGGCTCTGACACCTGAGGCCCTGCATGACAGGCAACAATGTTCTGATGACTAACACATCTTAAGAGACATTATAAACAACACAGTCACATAATCATATTACCATGATCAAAAGATTTAGTCAGTTGATTTTGGGCAGTATGATGAAAAACAATGATGACTGAGTACACAGGCCCGATTTCCCAATATTTGAACGCACAGTTTCCTGTATAAAACATCCTAAATGAGGTATGTGGTCTGTCTTTTAGCTTTTCGGGTGGAATTTATATCCTTTAAGTTTTTCTTGCGTCTGTATTTCTGTTTCTCCGCACCCACTGTGTATTTATCATGAAGCCTAATGGACTCAGTTTTTGCAGAGTCATTTGTCCTCACATTTGCCAGTTGGGACAAGAAGACAATATTTAGGGGGGAAAGGCTGCCAAGGCTTTCACACATCTATCTCTCTTTAAAAGCCTCATCATTGTTTTTCTTCGCTCAACACCAATGCTGAATTGAAATCCCTTTCATTCTTGTAAACAAAACTTTTTGTTTAGTCTTTGCGGCCGCCCCCAGTCTCTTAGATGGTAAGTGTCGAGTTGAATTGACAACATGCTGTCGTAACACATGTTTCCTTTTTAACTACACGCCTCTGTGTATGTTTCTGCACTTTCCAGGTCACTAAACTAAAGCCGCAAAGCCCTCAATAATGACAGTATCACAGCCTTTGTGTCCAGTGTGCATGCTGATGCTGTCAGTGGCTCATACCAGGTGAGTGACTGTGTGTGTGTGTGTGTGTGTGTGTGTGTGTGTGTGTGTGTGTGTGTGTGTGTGTGTGTGTGTGTGTGTGTGTGTGTGTGTGTGTGTGTGTGTGTGTGTGTTAGGAATTCAAAACTGGTCAAGGTGTGGAGAATTGCTGAATGCAAGAGATAAGATGTAAACTTAAACTAAACAAAGATGTGCACAGGGAGACAATCTGCCACCCTCCAGAGGAAGGGGCGGACCTAAATACTCATCTGTTTGTTGTTTCATCCTTCCGTGCCTAGTTCCAAAGCATTGAATCAAGGCTGAGACCTTGGGGTTAAATAGACTATACATTTGAAACATCTTAATCGCTTAAAGACACCCATGGACGATTTTATGGCTCAAGGGACCAGATATCAGTTTCTAAGACCTGCTTTATGGTGACCTCTGGCCTTAGAGAGGGTACCTGGAGGCCAGAATTCCAATAGGGAATAATCATCAGGAAAATATTCTTAACAGTGTGTGTGAGGGGGTCGAGTTCACACAGGTTATAACCAGGAAGTGGTGAGAAAGTATCAGTGAGGACTGGTGTTGACAGGACCACTGAAGACCTCTGGAGTAACTGGTCTGTTAGACAGGTGAGTTATGGAGATGAGTTAACCTCTTGAACCTCTGGGGGCAGTATTTCATTTTTGGATGAAAAACGTTCCCGTTTTAAACAAGATATTTTGTCACGAAAGATGCTCGACTATGCATATAATTGACAGCTTTGGAAAGAAAACACTCTGACGTTGTCAAGATATTGTCTGTGAGTGCCACATAACTAATGCTATAGGCGAAACCAAGATTAAATTTCATACAGGAAGTGAGCCAGATTTTGAATGCGCTGTGTTCCAATGTCTCCTTATATGGCTGTGAATGCGCAAGGAATGAGCCTACACTTTCTGTCGTTTCCCCAAGGTGTTTGCAGCATTGTGACGTATTTGTAGGCATATCATTGGAAAATTGACCATAAGAGACTACATTTACCAGGTGTCCGCTCGGTGTCCTCCGTCGAAACTATTAAACTGCATTTTTCCATTTTGAACAGAGGAGAAACCAAACTGCCACGAGTGATTTATCATCGAATAGAATGTTAATGTGAAAAACACCTTGAGGATTTATTCTAAACAACGTTTGCCATGTTTCTGTCGATATTATGGAGTTAATTTGGAAAAAAGTTTGCCGTTGTAATGACTGAAATTTCGGGGGTTTTTCTTAGCCAAACGTGATGAACAAAACGGAGCGATTTCTCCTACACAAATAATATTTTGGGAAAAACATTTGCTATCTAACTGAGTCTCCCCATTGAAAACATCCGAAGTTCTTCAAAGATAAATGATTTTATTTGAATGCTTTTCTTGTTTTTGTGAAAATGTTGCCTGCTGAATGCTAGGCTTAATGCTATGCTAGCTATCAATAGTCTTACACAAATGCTTCTGTAGCTATGGTTGAAAAACATTTTTTGAAAATCTGAGATGACAGTGTTGTTAACAAAAGGCTAAGCTTGTGAGCCAATATATTTATTTAATTTCATTTGTGATTTTCATGAATAGTTAACATTGCGTTATGCTAATGAGCTTGAGGCTATAATTACGCTCCCGGATACGGGATTGCTCGTCGCAAGAGGTTAAGCCTTGTTCACATTAGCAGTTTGAAGTGAATCCATTTTTTTTGCATATCCAATTAGAATCTGTTATTTTTCCTGCAGTCTGAACTGCCAAAAAACACATGGAATTGGACATTTGAAGCCACATTTTAAACCACCTTCGTAGGTGGTTTGAATTCAGATACAAATCTAAGTCCTGGCCATACTACTTGTGTCTGAACAGTTCAATCTGATTAATTTGACCTCAAGTGGTTTTTAGACTGTTGACATATCTTGTTGCTTGATAGCTAGCTACTCTGTTGACAGTTTGACAAGAACATGTGGTAGCTAACTAGCTTTTTAATAGTTTACAAACAAATTAGTGAATGTGCTAGACAGCCAAACAGCTACCTAGCTAGCTAGTTGACTGCTGCAACTAGCCAACGTTAAAAGTTTAATCATCCTTTGAGGCTTTAAAAGTATAATAAAACTATGATTTTGAGGGTCTCCCGGGTGGCGCAGTGGCACTGCATCGCAGTGCTAGCTGTGCCACCAGAGACTCTGGGTTCGAGCCCAGGCTCTGTTGCAGCCGGCCGCGACCGGGAGGTCCATAGGGCAACGCACAATTGGCCTAGCGTCATCTGAGTTAGGGAGGGTTTAGCCGGTAGGGGTATCCTTGTCTCATTGCGCAGTAGCGACTCCTGTGGCAGGCCGGGCGCAGTGCACGCTGACCAGGTCGCTAGGTGTACAGTGTTTCCTCTGACACATTGGTACGGCTGGCTTCCGGGTTGGATGCGCGGCTTGGTTGGGTTGTGTTTCAGAGGACGCATGGCTCTCGACCTTCGTATCTCCCGAGCCCTACGGGAGTTGTAGCGATGAGACAAGACAGTAACTACTAACAATTGGATACCACGAAATTGGGGAGAAAAAGGGGGTAAAAAAACACAAAAAAACTAAGATTTTGAACATTCAAATCAACAGGGAAACATCCATGATAGGCATTGTTGTCACCTCAGCTTGCGACATAACTTTTGAGTGATAGGAAACACAAGCACCACCACCAATCAGCCTACACCACTGCACACACAGCCACTGTTACTATGTTACTAGCATAGCTAGTCTGAACTGCTGCTGTCTGAACACACACAAATCCGATTTGATCAATTGTAACTTGCTGTTTGGACAGTCAGTATTCCAAAACGAATTTGAAAAACAAAACTGATTTGAGCATTAAGGCCTGCATTGTGAACAAGGCTTTAGAGAAAGAGAGAGAGAGCATTAGATCACATTAATGTTACTTCACTTCTGAAGGAGTGACTGATGGTTAAACCATTCATTTAGATAAAGGAGTCTATATTTGACTTTGACTGGACTAGACTAGATTGAGAATAGAATAGAACGAAATAGAAATCTAGAAACCAACTGGAGAACTGTAAAAAAGAAGAAGAAAAAAAAAGACGTATGAAATAAAATCTTAATAATCATTTGTTTGCTGTGAAAGGGAGATCTGCTGTGATTGGTCAGACTTTTGTGGCATACACTGGCCTGTGGATTTCCCCATTGCAATTTAGGGAGGTACTCTCTTCACAGCTATTCCCCATATGCCTCTCTGTCATCATTAGAAACAGATAGAGAATCTGTCAAAGGGAAATAGTAAAAACACTCACAGAGAACATAGAAAGAAAGAGAGAGAGAGAGAGAGAGAGAGAGAGAGAGAGAGAGAGAGAGAGACCACCAACAGAGTGATTACACACACACACACACACATTTAGACAAACTGTCAGCCCTTCTCCTCAGTTTCTTCTAACAGAGCCGGTCGGAGCGATGGGACCAACTCAAAGCCAGTTCCCATTATATCTTCTTTCCTAAACACAAACCTCTGTTTTTGTCATGTAACATTTCCTCTAGATGACATTAATGTTGAAGATTTCTGTTGGGAACAAACCCTTCCAATCCAATGAAGAATAGCCAAGGAGTGTCATCATGCTAATACTGAGGAGCATGTTCTGAATCGGTCCAAGCTAACCGGGATCCAAGGGACGTCCCTACCCCATTGAAGTTGACATTTAAAATGTTTTAGGTAAGAGTTAAGGTTAGGGTTAGGTAAGGTTTCTGGTTAAGGTTAGAGTTAGGTAAGGTTTCTGGTTAAGGTTAGGGTGGTGGTTCAAGTTAGGGTTAAAGGTAGGGACAACCCAAGGATCCCAGATAGCGCATAGAGTTCTGAATCCCATCGAGGCATTATGCTAACATGGGGATGATACGACCTTCAATAATAATACAACAGAGAGCTGGGACTGGCTGTATCTACACTACAGAATCATCTCAATCACTGTTCTGTTCTGGTTTCAAAGTGTACTGTCTGGAAACTATTACCTCCTTGAGTGTCATTTTAACTGGCGTTCACTGCTCCAAGTACAAGCCAAATAAAATGAAGCAAAGGATTTGGACTTGGATTTTGTTTAAAAGAAAAGCAGATACTAGTGGCATGCTCGCTGAGGGAATTATCACCTGTCAAGGTGTAAGCCTGATGAATTTACATCTCAGAAATGACTTCCACTTTACTTTCTGAGAACTTGAACTGTTCACCTTTTAGCCCCAGGCCAGCCCTATCTTGGTTTGTGGGTTGCTTGTGTGGGAGAGGGATTGTGTGAGGTTGGTATGGGGGCGTTGAAACTGTGAATAACAGCAGATTTAATTTATCTCAGAGTAAATCGTGCTTTAGACAGGCTGCGGTGGGTTTCGTCGCCTGAAACAAAGATGTCATGACCGAGTGAAGGCTGGTCTCCACCTCCTAAAGGTGCCAGAGGTCACCGCAGCCATTACAACGCACACAAATTCCAATTCTACTGACACTTACACCCACAACACCATCCGTGATATGTGAGCTTGGTCGATTGGAGGAGAGATTGTAGTCGCTTCCACATTGATAACCTCTCTTTCTAAAAATCAGTAGCGCCTTTCATTACACATAAAAATCCCCCAAAAAGGATGGGCCATGATACTTTGTGTTTACAGCATGATACTGCATGTGTTTACAGCATGATACTGCATGTGTTTACAGCATAATACTGCGTGTGTTTACAGCATGATACTGCGTGTGTTTACAGCATGATACTGCGTGTGTTTACAGCATGATACTGCATGTGTTTACAGCATGATACTGCATGTGTGCATGTAGTTTACAGCATGATACTGCGTGTGTTTACAGCATGATACTGCATGTGTTTACAGCATGATACTGCATGTGTTTACAGCATGATACTGCATGTGTTTACAGCATGATACTGCATGTGTTTACAGCATGATACTGCATGTGTGCATGTAGTTTACAGCATGATACTGCGTGTGTTTACAGCATGATACTGCATGTGTTTACAGCAAGATACTGCATGTGTTTACAGCAGGATACTGCATGTGTTTACAGCATGATACTGCATGTGTTTACAGCATGATACTGCATGTGTGCATGTAGTTTACAGCATGATACTGCGTGTGTTTACAGCATGATACTGCATGTGTTTACAGCATGATACTGCATGTGTTTACAGCATGATACTGCATGTGTGCATGTAGTTTACAGCATGATACTGCGGGTGTTTACAGCATGATACTGCATGTGTGCATGTAGTTTACACCATGATACTGCATGTGTTTACAGCATGATACTGCATGTGTGCATGTAGTTTACACCATGATACTGCTTGTGTTTACAGCATGATACTGCATGTGTTTACAGCATGATACTGCATGTGTTTACAGCATGATACTGCATGTGTGCATGTAGTTCACAGCATGATACTGCGTGTGTTTACAGCATGATACTGCATGTGTTTACAGCATGATACTGCATGTGTTTACAGCATGATACTGCATGTGTGCATGTAGTTCACAGCATGATACTGCGTGTGTTTACAGCATGATACTGCATGTGTTTACAGCATGATACTGCATGTGTGCATGTAGTTTACAGCATGATACTGCGTGTGTTTACAGCATGATACTGCATGTGTTTACAGCATGATACTGCATGTGTTTACAGCATGATACTGCATGTGTGCATGTAGTTTACAGCATGATACTGCGTGTGTTTACAGCATGATACTGCATGTGTGCATGTAGTTTACACCATGATACTGCATGTGTTTACAGCATGATACTGCATGTGTGCATGTAGTTTACAGCATGATACTGCATGTGTTTACAGCATGATACTGCATGTGTTTACAGCATGATACTGCATGTGTGCATGTAGTTTACAGCATGATACTGCGTGTGTTTACAGCATGATACTGCATGTGTTTACAGCATGATACTGCATGTGTTTACAGCATGATACTGCATTTGTGCATGTAGTTTACAGCATGATACTGCGTGTGTTTACAGCATGATACTGCATGTGTGCATGTAGTTTACACCATGATACTGCATGTGTTTAAAGCATAATACTGCATGTGTTTACAGCATGATACTGCATGTGTTTACAGCATGATACTGCATGTGTTTACAGCATGATACTGCATGTGTTTACAGCATGATACTGCATGTGTTTACAGCATGATACTGCATGTGTGCATGTAGTTTACACCATGATACTGCGTGTGTTTACAGCATGATACTGCATGTGTTTACAGCATGATACTGCATGTGTTTACAGCATGATACTGCATGTGTGCATATAGTTTACAGCATGATACTGCGTGTGTTTACAGCATGATACTGCATGTGTGCATGTAGTTTACAGCATGATACTGCGTGTGTTTACAGCATAATACTGCGTGTGTTTACAGCATAATACTGCGTGTGTTTACAGCATGATACTGCATGTGTTTACAGCATGATACTGCATGTGTGCATGTAGTTTACAGCATGATACTGCATGTGTTTACAGCATAATACTGCGTGTGTTTACAGCATGATACTGCATGTGTGCATGTAGTTTACACCATGATACTACGTGTGTTTACAGCATGATACTGCATGTGTGCATGTAGTTTACAGCATGATACTGTGTGTGTTTACAGCATGATACTGTGTGTGTTTACAGCATGATACTGCGTGTGTTTACAGCATGATACTGTGTGTGTTTACAGCATGATACTGTGTGTGTTTACAGCATGATACTGTGTGTGTTTGCAGCATGATACTGCATGTGTGCATGTAGTTTACAGCATGATACTGCGTGTGTTTACAGCATAATACTGCGTGTGTTTACAGCATGATACTGCGTGTGTTTACAGCATGATACTGCATGTGTGCATGTGGTTTACAGCATGATACTGCGTGTGTTTACAGCATGATACTGCATGTGTGCATGTAGTTTACACCATGATACTGCGTGTGTTTACAGCATGATACTGCGTGTGTTTACAGCATGATACTGCATGTGTGCATGTAGTTTACAGCATGATACTGTGTGTGTTTACAGCATGATACTGTGTGTGTTTACAGCATGATACTGTGTGTGTTTACAGCATGATACTGTGTGTGTTTACAGCATGATACTGCGTGTGTTTACAGCATGATACTGTGTGTGTTTACAGCATGATACTGCATGTGTTTACAGCATGATACTGCATGTGTTTAAAGCATGATACTGTGTGTGTTTACAGCATGATACTGCATGTGTTTACAGCATGATACTGTGTGTGTTTACAGCATGATACTGCGTGTGTTTAAAGCATGATACTGCATGTGTGCATGTGTTTACAGCATGATACTGCATGTGTTTACAGCATGATACTGCGTGTGTTTAAAGCATGATACTGCATGTGTTTACAGCATGATACAGCATGTGTTTATAGCAGGATACTGCATGTGTTTACAGCAGGATACTGCATGTGTTTACAGCATGATACTGCATGTGTGCATGTAGTTTACATTATGATACTGCGTGTGTTTACAGCATGATACCGCATGTGTTTACAGCATGATACTGCATGTGTGCATGTAGTTTACACCATGATACTGCATGTGTTTACAGCATGATACTGCATGTGTGCATGTAGTTTACAGCATGATACTGCGTGTGTTTACAGCATGATACTGCATGTGTTTACAGCATGATACTGCATGTGTGCATGTAGTTTACAGCATGATACTGCGTGTGTTTACAGCATAATACTGCGTGTGTTTACAGCATAATACTGCGTGTGTTTACAGCATAATACTGTGTGTGTTTACAGCATGATACTGCGTGTGTTTACAGCATGATACTGCTGTGTTTACAGCATAATACTGCATGTGTGCATGTAGTTTACAGCATGATACTGCATGTGTTTACAGCATGATACTGCGTGTGTTTACAGCATGATACTGCGTGTGTTTACAGCATGATACTGCGTGTGTTTACAGCATGATACTGCATGTGTGCATGTAGTTTAGACCATGATACTGTGTGTGTTTACAGCATGATACTGCATGTGTGCATGTAGTTTACAGCATGATACTGTGTGTGTTTACAGCATGTTACTGGGTGTGTTTACAGCATGATACTGTGTGTGTTTACAGCATGATACTGTGTGTGTTTACAGCATGATACTGTGTGTGTTTACAGCATGATACTGTGTGTGTTTACAGCATGATACTGCATGTGTTTACAGCATGATACTGTGTGTGTTTACAGCATGATACTGCATGTGTTTACAGCATGATACTGCATGTCTTTACAGCATGATACTGTGTGTGTTTACAGCATGATACTGCATGTGTTTACAGCATGATACTGCGTGTGTTTACAGCATGATACTGCGTGTGTTTAAAGCATGATACTGCATGTGTGCATGTGTTTACAGCATGATACGGCATGTGTTTACAGCATGATACTGCGCTTGTTTAAAGCATGATACTGCATGTGTTTACAGCATCATACAGCATGTGTTTATAGCAGGATACTGCATGTGTTTACAGCAGGATACTGCATGTGTTTACAGCAGGATACTGCATGTGTTTACAGCATGACACTGCATGTGTTTACAGCATGATACTGCATGTGTTTACAGTATGCTATTGCATGTGTTTACAGCAGGATACTGCATGTGTCTACAGAATGATACTGCGTGTGTTTAAAGCATGATACTGCATGTGTGCATGTGTTTACAGCATGACACTGCATGTGTTTACAGTATGCTATTGCATGTGTTTAAAGCATGATACTGCATGTGTTTACAGCATGATACTGCATGTGTTTACAGCAGGATACTGCATGTGTTTACAGCATGATACTGCATGTGTTTACAGCACGATACTGCATGTGTTTACAGCATGATACTGCATGTGTTTACAGCAGGATACTGCATGTGTTTACAGCATGATACTGCATGTGTGCATGTGTTTACAGCATGATACTGCATGTGTTCACAGCATGATACTGCATGTGTTTACAGCATGATACTGCATGTGTGCATGTAGTTTACAGCATGATACTGCGTGTGTTTACAGCATGATACTGCATGTGTGCATGTAGTTTACACCATGATACTGCATGTGTTTAAAGCATAATACTGCATGTGTTTACAGCATGATACTGCATGTGTTTACAGCATGATACTGCATGTGTTTACAGCATGATACTGCATGTGTTTACAGCATGATACTGCATGTGTGCATGTAGTTTACACCATGATACTGCGTGTGTTTACAGCATGATACTGCATGTGTTTACAGCATGATACTGCATGTGTTTACAGCATGATACTGCATGTGTGCATATAGTTTACAGCATGATACTGCGTGTGTTTACATCATGATACTGCATGTGTTTACAGCATGATACTGCATGTGTGCATGTAGTTTACAGCATGATACTGCGTGTGTTTACAGCATGATACTGCATGTGTGCATGTAGTTTACACCATGATACTGTGTGTGTTTACAGCATGATACTGCATGTGTGCATGTAGTTTACAGCATGATACGGCGTGTGTTACAGCATGATACTGCGTGTGTTTACAGCATAATACTGCGTGTGTTTACAGCATGATACTGCATGTGTTTACAGCATGATACTGCATGTGTGCATGTAGTTTACAGCATGATACTGCATGTGTTTACAGCATAATACTGCGTGTGTTTACAGCATGATACTGCATGTGTGCATGTAGTTTACACCATGATACTACGTGTGTTTACAGCATGATACTGCATGTGTGCATGTAGTTTACAGCATGATACTGTGTGTGTTTACAGCATGATACTGTGTGTGTTTACAGCATGATACTGTGTGTGTTTACAGCATGATACTGCGTGTGTTTACAGCATGATACTGTGTGTGTTTACAGCATGATACTGTGTGTGTTTACAGCATGATACTGTGTGTGTTTGCAGCATGATACTGCATGTGTGCATGTAGTTTACAGCATGATACTGCGTGTGTTTACAGCATAATACTGCGTGTGTTTACAGCATAATACTGCGTGTGTTTACAGCATGATACTGCGTGTGTTTACAGCATGATACTGCATGTGTGCATGTAGTTTACAGCATGATACTGCGTGTGTTTACAGCATGATACTGCATGTGTGCATGTAGTTTACACCATGATACTGCGTGTGTTTACAGCATGATACTGCGTGTGTTTACAGCATGATACTGCATGTGTGCATGTAGTTTACAGCATGATACTGTGTGTGTTTACAGCATGATACTGTGTGTGTTTACAGCATGATACTGTGTGTGTTTACAGCATGATACTGTGTGTGTTTACAGCATGATACTGTGTGTGTTTACAGCATGATACTGTGTGTGTTTACAGCATGATACTGTGTGTGTTTACAGCATGATACTGCATGTGTTTACAGCATGATACTGCATGTGTTTAAAGCATGATACTGTGTGTGTTTACAGCATGATACTGCATGTGTTTACAGCATGATACTGTGTGTGTTTACAGCATGATACTGCGTGTGTTTAAAGCATGATACTGCATGTGTGCATGTGTTTACAGCATGATACTGCATGTGTTTACAGCATGATACTGCGTGTGTTTAAAGCATGATACTGCATGTGTTTACAGCATGATACAGCATGTGTTTATAGCAGGATACTGCATGTGTTTACAGCATGATACTGCGTGTGTTTACAGCATGATATTGCATGTGTGCATGTAGTTTACACCATGATACTGCATGTGTTTACAGCATGATACTGCATGTGTGCATGTAGTTTACATCATGATACTGCGTGTGTTTACAGCATGATACTGCATGTGTTTACAGCATGATACTGCATGTGTGCATGTAGTTTACACCATGATACTGCATGTGTTTACAGCATGATACTGCATGTGTGCATGTAGTTTACAGCATGATACTGCATGTGTTTACAGCATGATACTGCATGTGTTTACAGCATGATACTGCATGTGTGCATGTAGTTTACAGCATGATACTGCGTGTGTTTACAGCATAATACTGCGTGTGTTTACAGCATAATACTGTGTGTGTTTACAGCATGATACTGCGTGTGTTTACAGCATGATACTGCTGTGTTTACAGCATAATACTGCATGTGTGCATGTAGTTTACAGCATGATACTGCATGTGTTTACAGCATGATACTGCGTGTGTTTACAGCATGATACTGCGTGTGTTTACAGCATGATACTGCGTGTGTTTACAGCATGATACTGCATGTGTGCATGTAGTTTAGACCATGATACTGTGTGTGTTTACAGCATGATACTGCATGTGTGCATGTAGTTTACAGCATGATACTGTGTGTGTTTACAGCATGATACTGTGTGTGTTTACAGCATGATACTGTGTGTGTTTACAGCATGATACTGTGTGTGTTTACAGCATGATACTGTGTGTGTTTACAGCATGATACTGTGTGTGTTTACAGCAGGATACTGCATGTGTTTACAACATGATACTGTGTGTGTTTACAGCAGGATACTGCATGTGTTTACAACATGATACTGTGTGTGTTTACAGCATGATACTGTGTGTGTTTACAGCATGATACTGTGTGTGTTTACAGCATGATACTGCATGTGTTTACAGCATGATACTGCGTGTGTTTACAGCATGATACTGTGTGTGTTTACAGCATGATACTGCATGTGTTTACAGCATGATACTGCGTGTGTTTACAGCATGATACTGCGTGTGTTTAAAGCATGATACTGCATGTGTGCATGTGTTTACAGCATGATACGGCATGTGTTTACAGCATGATACTGCGCTTGTTTAAAGCATGATACTGCATGTGTTTACAGCATCATACAGCATGTGTTTATAGCAGGATACTGCATGTGTTAACAGCAGGATACTGCATGTGTTTACAGCAGGATACTGCATGTGTTTACAGCATGACACTGCATGTGTTTACAGCAGGATACTGCATGTGTTTACAGCAGGATACTGCATGTGTTTACAGCAGGATACTGCATGTGTTTACAGCATGATACTGCATGTGTTTACAGCAGGATACTGCATGTGTTTACAGCAGGATACTGCATGTGTTTAAAGCATGATACTGCGTGTGTTTAAAGCATGATACTGCATGTGTGCATGTGTTTACAGCATGACACTGCATGTGTTTACAGTATGCTATTGCATGTGTTTACAGCAGGATACTGCATGTGTTTACAGCAGGATACCTCATGTGTTTACAGTATGCTATTGCATGTGTTTACAGCAGGATACTGCATGTGTTTACAGCAGGATACTGCATGTCTTTACAGCAGGATACTACATGTGTTTACAGCATGATACTGCATGTGTTTACAGCAGGATACTGCATGTCTTTACAGCAGGATACTGCATGTGTTTACAGCAGGATACTGCATGTGTTTACAGCAGGATACTGCATGTCTTTACAGCATGATACTGCATGTCTTTACAGCAGGATACTGCATGTGTTTACAGCAGGATACTACATGTGTTTACAGCATGATACTGCATGTGTTTACAGCAGGATACTGCATGTCTTTACAGCATGATACTGCATGTCTTTACAGCAGGATACTGCATGTGTTTACAGCAGGATACTACATGTGTTTACAGCATGATACTGCATGTGTTTACAGCAGGATACTGCATGTGTTTACAGCATGATACTACATGTGTTTACAGCATGACTGTTTGCACAGTTTGATTTGTTCCATTTTGCATATTGTCTAATAAAAAGCATGAGCTGGCGCACACCCAGATACATTTATTTAGTGTAGAGGTACTGACTAACTGATTAACTGTAAGCTACAAAAATGAGTTAAATACTCTTTATATAAACTCCCAGTTATTTATTGTGTAAAACACCAACGTTTCGGCATCACTGTGCCTTGTCCAGGGTATTTTGCATATGGAACCGGCTATTGCACATCATATGAAATGCAGTTGTATAAAAGTGTTTATCATTTACGTATGTTTCTCCTGAGGCTGCTTCCTTTTTGTTTTACACACGGGCAGAGTTAGTTCTGCATGGTGGATGAGAGGGTACAAGGCTGGATCCAGACAGGGGGGACTGTGGCTCATGGCATCCAGTCGCCCTAGCCTCCCGTGCAGGTTGCTGTGCCTGGGTTTGTATGAGGACACCAGGGCGCATGTGAAATGCATTATGGCCAATTCACCCGCATCCTACACTTTCTCTAGCTTTTTCTCTCCCGGTCTCCCAGTCCTGATAATAAACATGTGTGTTTAACATGGAAGAAAAGCATTTGTTTCATGTCAAGTTCTCTTTTTTTGGGGGGGGGGGGGGGGGGGGTGAAATATGTATTCCATTAATTCCTTATCGGATAGTAGTTAAACATTGATCATTCACTATATCATATTGAGCATTATCCTTTGATTTATTGAATTCTTCTCCCAGTGTATTATTCTCCAATATACACTACATTACCAAAAGTATGTGGACATTATATGCTGTAGTGTTAAGATTTCCCATCACTGGAACTAAGGGGCCTAGCCCGAACCATGAGAAACAGCCCCAGACCATTATTCCTCCTACACCTAACTTTACAGTTGGCACTATGCATTGGGGCAGGCAGCGTTCACCTAACATCACCAAACACAGATTCGTCCGTCGGACTGCGGGATGGTGAAGTGGGATTCATCACTCCAAAGAATGTATTTCCACTGCTCCAGAGTCCAATGGCAGTGAGCTTTACACCACTCCAGCCGATGCTTGGCATTGCACACGGTGATCTTAGGCTTGTGTGCGGCTCCTCAGTCATGGAAACCCATTTCATGAAGCTCCCGATAAACAGTTATTGTGATGACGTTGCTTCTAGAGGAAGTTTCGAACTCAGTAGTGAATGTTGCAACCAAGGACAGTTGATTTTTATGTATTTCAGCACTCGGAGGTCCCGTTCTGTTATCTTGTGTGGCCTACCACTTTGCGTTCCTAGACGTTTCCACTTCACAATAACAGCACTTACAGTTAACCGTGGCAGCTCTAGCAGGGCAGAAATCCGACGAACTGACTGGTTGGAAAGGTGGCGTCCTATGACCGTGCCATGTAGAAAATCACTGAGCTTTTCAGTAAGGCCATTCTACGTCCAATGTTGTCTATGGAGATTTCATGGCTGTGTACTCAGATTTATACATCTGTCAGGAACGGGTGTGGCTGAAATAGCCAAATCCATATAATTTGAAGGGGTGTCCACATACTTTTTGTGATGTAGTGTATTAAAGTTAACATTATAAGTACTTATATGATCATACATGGAGAATATTGGATGTGACCTTTACAGCAGTGAAGTATGTATAGAGAGAACATGCAGGGTCACAAGATTCTATAGTAATAATCAGGACCCAGTTAAAAAAAGTTATCAATCTGGATGTCGCCTATTGGATAGGATTAAATGCATATACATGTAATTAATAGAATGGGAGTCCCCATTCAGGACAACTATTAATACTATTTCTATGCATTTAATTCAATCTGATAAGCGAAATCCAGATAACTTTGAAAAACTGGGCCCAGGTGATTGACTGTTCAAATGCCTAGTTGGGGAGCCCACTACCCCCTACCCTCAGCCTTCAAGCACACTCATCTAGTACTCCTGCACATTGATCTGGTACTGGTACTTCCTGTATATAGCTCCATATTGATCTGGTACTGGTACTTCCTGTATATAGCTTCATTCTTGTGTATTTTATTCCTCTTGTGCTACTATATATATATATATTTCATTGTAATTTTTAAATGCTGCATCACTGGAAAGGGCTCGTAAGCAAGCCCATTGTATACGGCACATGCAACAAATACAATTTGATATCTACGAATCTAATCCCCCCCCACCCCTCATATATGTGATTCAACTGCTTAAGATGTGAAGAAAATGTACATCAGAGGAAAGCGTAAGAGTGACCGGTGTGCGTGTAAGCACACCACACACACACAAATCAAACTCCTAAATAGCCTGAGATGACAGTGCCAAAGACAAACCCTCCGGAAGAGTTACCTTCAGAGGAACTTCTTGACCCAAAAGAGAGGGCTTAGTTTCATTATATATTCAACCAGAGGTGTGGACTCGAGTCAGACTCGAGTCACAAATATGATGACTTGCAACTCGACTTTGACTTTAACACCAATGACTTTTGACTTGACTTGGACTTGAGCCTTATGACTCGACCTGACTTGATACCCTCCCCAAGCCCAAATATTAAAAATATGCTATTAAAAAAAGTGTGCTGCGCATCAACTCTTCATTTAAGGGATTACAGTTTGAATCGGACAGCAGCCAATCAAATTGTGCCAGCTGAGAAAAAGTTGTGCGTGGCAGTGCAGAGGAATGTCGGCAGGTGAATTCAGATGGAGCCCTTGGAAAGATAATACCAAAAAGTATTATTTTCAGATATAAAGATGACACTGTATCAACAAAAAACGGATTGCAACTTGCAAAACATGCGGAAAGAAAATGACAGACGGAGGCGCAACAACTTCCAACTTTGTTCGACATTTGAAGCTGCACAAAGAACGGTAACCATTGACATACGTTTGCCTACTGTAACCACACAGAGAGAGAGAGAGAGTGTGTGTGTGTGTTAAGATTGGGCGATTGTGTACAAGCCTACATCGCCCAATTGCGCCCCATAGCGATTATTGGCAGGGTCTTTCTCATGGCTACCCATGTATTTCCATCGAAATATAACGTTTATTTAATAAATATATAGATATTTTTAAAAGCATTCATGATTTGCATAAATGTAATATACTAACTATTGATCTTGTTAAAAATATGAATAGGACTCGAAACTCAAAGTTTATGACTTGAGACTTGACTTCATACTTGACTGTCTTGACTTGAGACTTGAGTGCTAAGACTTAATTGTGACTTGTAAAACAATGACTTGGTCCCACCTCTGTATTCAACATCTTCTCTACAACTTCTGTGAGTAACTGAACAGGGTTGATATGTACATTTTTTTGCCTGTGTTTTGAGTGGACATAGCATTGAGTACATGTAAATAAGACCTTTCAACACAAGTCCATATTTTCTTTTCAACGTTATTTTCATTTTGTTGGAGAATGTTTTTGCATACCCCTATCCACGTCCCTGGAGTGAAAAGCACATTTTTTCATTGGCACGTTGGTGTGAACTCTGCAACTGAAAACCTGCAATTTTGCAATCAGGAAACATTTTTCATTTTCTCATCAGAAAACAAAGACGCCTCACAGTTGATTGATATTGAACAACACTTTATAAAGTATTAGGACAACTGCATGTTTGACAAGACCAGCGGTATTCTGCGAGAGGATGGGAGCTGAAGGATGAAGCTAATTGGTTGCGATGTATGGTTGTTGGTGTTTTATAGAGTCTGTTAACCATAAGTACAGTACACACTCAAAGCAGAAACATTTCAGCTCAAAGTATTGGTTTACTGTCATTTCTTCATCTGAAAAATATTGCATGGAACAAATCATATCCAGCATAACTGTGCCATGATTAGACATTATTGTTTTTCACAGGGGACCATAAACAATGAACAAAATCCAGAAACACTCAAGACAAAGTTGCTCACACTCTGTCTCCAACTCTTACCCAGCTCATACTATATTTTGATGTGAGAGGCCAGAGGCCCGATGTGACTCAGCTAAAAATTGTAAAACGTACAATCAATATGAAACAATTAACTCTCCTGTCAGACCACAAGAGGGACCAAGTTGGTAGGACTAATAGGGGATTTATTATTAGAGAAAAATCATGTCTCAG
Source organism: Oncorhynchus kisutch (assembly GCF_002021735.2). Classification (NCBI taxonomy): domain Eukaryota; kingdom Metazoa; phylum Chordata; class Actinopteri; order Salmoniformes; family Salmonidae; genus Oncorhynchus; species Oncorhynchus kisutch. The sequence goes on along the minus strand of NC_034194.2, from coordinate 24,242,828 downwards.
TGGTTCCCAAGTGTTTGTGTTGAGACCCACCAATATCCACTGCCCGGTCCCCTGGAGGGAACAAAATGCAATGAGAGACAGTGGAATTCTGAAGCTGGCAGCGGGAACAGTTTGTTCCACCATACAACTGATGAAAATTGAAGAGGTGAAGGGAAAAGAGAGACAGAGATTAAGATACTGGCATGGAAACAAGAAGGGCGTGTGTGTGTGTGTGTGTGTGTGTGTGTGTGTGTGTGTGTGTGTGTGTGTGTGTGTGTGTGTGTGTGTGTGTGTGTGTGTGTGTGTGTGTGTGTGTGTGTGTGTGTGTGTGTGTGTGTGTGTGTGTGAGACAGAGACAGAGAGAGAGACAGAGAGAGAGAGAGAGAGAGGGGGGGGGGGGGGGGAGGGAGAGAGAGACTGCTGCACCTGGCCTCACCCTACTAGAATCTGAAGTCAAATGTCTACTGTTTGCTGATGATCTGGTGCTTCTCTCCCCATCCAAGGAGGTCCTACAGCAGCACCTATATCTTCTGCACAAATTATGTCAGACCTGGGCCCTGAAAGTAAATCTCAGTAAAACATAAATAATGGTGTTCCAAAAACAGTCCAGTTGCCAGGACCACAAATACAAATTCCATCTAGACGCTGTTGCCATAGAGCACACAAAAGACTATACATATCTTGGCCTAAACATCAGCGCCACAGGTAACTTCCACAAACCTATGAATGATCTGAGAGACAAGGCAAGAAAGGCCTTCTAATTTAACATACCAATTAGGATCTGGCTAAAAAATACTTCAATTAGTTATAGAACCTATTGCCTTGATGGTTGTGAGGTCTGTGGTCCGCTCACCAACCAAGAATTCACAAAATGGGACAAACACCAAATTGAGACTCTGCATGCAGAATTCTGCACAAATATCCTCAGTGTTCAACATAAAACACCAAATAATGCATGCAAAGCAGAATTAGGCCGATACTCACTAATGATCAAAATCCAGAAAAGAGAAGTTAAATTCTACAACCACCTAAAAGGAAGTGATTCCCAAACCTTCTATAATAAAGCCATCACCTACAGAGAGATGAACCTGGAGAAGAGTCCACTAAGCAAGCTGGTTCTGGGACTCTGTTCACAAAAACAAACACACCCCACAGAGCCTCAGGACAGCAACACAATTAGACGCAACCAAATCATGAAAAAAACTAAAAGATAATTACATTGGAAAGAATTTACAAAAAAAATTGCAAACAAGAATGCTATTTGGCCCTAAACAGAGAGTACACAGTGGCAGAATACCTGACCACTATGACTGATTCAAAATGAAGGAAATCTTGACCGTGTGCAGCTTGAGTGAGCATAGCCTTGCTATTGAGAAAGGCCGCCGAAGGCAGACCTGGCTCTCAAGAGAAGACGGGCTATGTGCACACTGCCCACAAAATTAGGTGTAAACTGAGCTGCACTTCCTAACCTCCTGCCAAATGTATGGCCATATTAGAGACACATATTTACCTCAGATTACACAAACCCACAAAAATTCTAAAACAAATCCAATTTTGATAAACTCCCATATCTATTGGGTGAAATACCACAGTGTGCAATCACAGCTGCATGATGTGTGACCTGTTGTCACAAGAAAAGGGCAACAAGTGAAGAACAAACACCATTGTAAATATAATCTATATGTACGTTTATTTATTTTCCCTTTTGTACTTTAACTATTTGCACATCATTACAACACTGTGTATAGACATAATATGACATTTGAAATGCCTTTGTTCTTTTGGAACTTTTGTAAGTGTAATGTTTACTGTACATTTTTTATTGTGTATTACACTTTTGTTTATTATCTATTTCACTTGCTTAATGGCCAATAAAGCCCATTAAATTGAAATGGAATTGAGAGAGAGAGAGAGAGAGAGAGAGAGAGAGAGAGAGAGATGGCTGGCTGGCTGGCCCAAAAACATTTTCACCTAAGCGGAGGACCAAAGCAGGAATTAACGAGAGATGATGGGATCCAGAAGGAGGAGTGGGAACGGTTATCACAGTAAGAAACCAACATCTGGGGGTTATGGATGATTTTAAGAGAGGATTACTAGTGTGAACAATGAGTGGAAAATGTATGAATAGATAAGATGTAATGAGAGACAGAGCGCGAGAAAGAGAGATTGAGAGAGAGCTGTGTAGAGGGTGAGGAAAGGAGACAGAGTGTGACTGTGAGGGAGGGAGGGAGGGAGGGAGGGAGGGAGGGAGGGAGGGAGGGAGGGAGGGAGGGAGGGAGGGAGGGAGGGAGGGAGGGAGGGAGGGAGGGAGGGAGGGAGGGAGGGAGGGAGGGAGGGAGGGAAAGACACAGCAACAGGAGTCTGTATTATATCTGAACAGGATTAAGACTGACCAGAAACACATGCAGAGAAGGTCTTGTAATGGTTTACAATGGTGTGTACAGCAGTTTGTAATTTGGGATAGGAAATGGGGCTAATATTTAAGATAACAGGCGTACGTGTGGAAAGGGGGAGGAAGACATCCCAAAAGCACACATATGTTTTAGGGTGGATGCCATTCTCCTTCCTGCATTTATCAGAGCTTAAGAGCCCTATTCAATAAAAACGGGGGGGGGGGGGGGGGCGACAGTTTATTTTTTGCACTGAATTACTAAGAGGGTGAATGTGTAATTTGTTATCTAGATTCATTTCTGAATTACTGTTTTGCTTTTGTAACAGTTTCACTTCTGCCCTGAACCAGGGACCCTCTGCACACATCGACAACAGCTACCCTCGAAGCATCGTTACCCATCGCTCCACAAAAGCCGCAGCCTTTGCAGAGCAAGGGTTACAACTACTTCAAGGTCTCAGAGCGAGTGACGTCACCGATTTGAAACGCTATTAGAGCGCACCCCGCTAACTAGCTAGCCATTTCACACCGGTTACACATTCACGTTTTCAAATCAGCCTGGAAATCCAGTTACCGGTTTTTGAGTTGGGCCCTAACGTAACAGTTAGTGGATTCCAAAAGCCAAAATCTAAAAAGTGTCACCAACTCGCACAACTGAAGATATTCCAACATTCCTGATTAGGACAACATTGGTTCCTTTGCTGTGGCGCCAAGTGCAGAGGACATCTCATTCATTATTCTGACAAAGAACAGAGAATCATCTCAAATATCACCTCGAGGAAGTAAAAATCAACTGATGGGACACCCTGAGGAGAACGGTGCATGACAGAGGTATAATGTATAATATCAAATGTATTATATCATCACCCAGGAAGAACACACACAGCACAGAAAAGGGAGAGGGGAAAAGGGAGAAGAAATTAGAGACCTCCCACAAAACCCACCAGACAGAAAATCAGGTGACCAGCAGAGGTCACATATTGTGAGAACGGAGGTTAATCATAGTGATTTATACATTCAGCATGTTCTGGACATGTAGGTCATCACTCTAAAAGAAGATATAAAAATCATTCATCACTGTGGTATGAGTATAAAAAAACAGATAAGTTGAGAAAGGGAACATTTGTGGGCAAGAAAGGTGAACAATGACTAATCCTCATGTGAATATGTTTGTTCAGGGTCACTAATTCCCAGGGGTGCAACTTTCCTTGGGACGGGAGGGACATGTCCCCCCCCACATTCTGAAATTACATTTTTGTCTCCCTGCATTTTTATCATTGGAATGTGATAAAAAATGAGGCAACAGTGTGCTTTAGGACCATGCGGATGCCTCTGGGCAGCCTACCCGAGGCTGTTTGGAGTGTTAATCAGACTGGATAAAATGCTTTTTTTTAACTATGCCCCCCACTTCTAAAACCAAAGTTGTGCCCCTGCTAATTCCTATGAGTCAGAAGAATGTTTAAGAGTTTAACCTTAACAGGGTTAAATAGGGTATTTCACTACAGGCAAACACTCCATGATAGGCTACTTTAATTCATTAAAATCATAGCAGACTGAGACACCAACTTCCTAAATTGACCTCTATATTCCATCTCTTTATGCATTGACAAAGGCCTTGTGACTGAGACATGGCATGTGGCTGGCTGTATGTGTCGTTTTTACTCCTTATCACTCACTCTTCATCAGGACAGGTAGTTGTCACATTGTGATATGTGGTGGGTCTGTCGCCTGGCCAAAAGTTCCAGCGGAATGTGACATGAGATGTGGTGTTATCAGCGCGTGTAAGGCATATTTGTGGAGGGGATATGAAGACGACATTTTGTTATAGAGAAAGGCACGAGGGCTCACACAGAGAAAGGCTAAACGCACTCTTCTTCGATTGATTGAGTTGACTCGCTGTGGTTGTTGGTGGTGGTAGATACGCCCAGTATGCAAGGTGTTTCAGGATCGCATGAGAGCATTCAGCGTTTCTGTTTCAACGCCCGCCTTCGTTTATTATAGACCTCACTCGCTAGTCACAGACTTGACACAGCGTTCACAGCAGTAGATTTTAGTTTTAGTTTAGAACCGATTAACGTTATATATTAATGTTACCTCCACAGATGCACTCTCTATATCTCTGACACACTCGCTCTCTCTTTCAGAACTCTCCTTCCCTCCCTAGTAGATCGATAGCCTGTATCTGTATGCCCAAAGAGATAATGCCGGTGTGTGTTAAAGGTATAGTGTTGATGTCATGCCAGTGAGTAAGCTATAGGGATGAAGACGAACGGAATGGACACTCAGACATGTTTGATTGATTTACATTGTTGATAATAGGCAGAAAGATTGAAAGTGATGAATTAAGTGAAATATAATAATAACAATATAGTATTATACACAACCCTATAGCCAATTGTATGATTACACACCAGTCCCCACTCCCTTCTGGTATAGCATCAGCTACTCTCGAAGGTGCGCACTGCAGGTGAGCGCTGTCCTTTCAGCACCACACCGTCCTTATGCACGGCAGTAACATTTAACCTGGGCGTTGCCTTTATCGAAAGACACCAGATATCGTGTCAATTATCGTTATATGGGCCTGCTATCATTTGAACATCCGATAAACGAAGGAGTCTTGGCAACATGTGTTACTGGCTGTCATGAAGACCCCATAAACACAAATAAAGAGACACATGGGGAAAGTTTCAAACAGGGGAAGGTTTTGCAGCAAGTTGATAAGTAGGCTATTGGTCATCATCTAACAGATCTCAAATTCCATCCAACAGATTGAAACCAATTATGAGCGTTCAGGGGGAGGCAGGTCAGTGAAACCAAGCCAATTACACAATGAGGCTTTACTTAGATGGAGTTGTACCAACGAAAGTAAACCAAACGAATCTTAAACGGGGCGAAGGCTTCAGTTCACTTGTTCCTCTCAGTCCGTTAGCACCTATTCATGAATCGATGTTGGAATTACGCAAATAATATAATAATTACGAAAGCTTGTGTCATGGTGGGTAATTGTATTGTCTTTCCGTTTATTTGTTATTGATTTGTAAAGTGACGAGGTTATTGGAGGTTATTATGAGTATATTCAAGACGAGATGCGGTTATCTGCAAACGTTCACATCAGTCATTTGGAATTTCAGTTCAAGGAAACAATTAAAAAAAGCTTCCTGGTAAGCGCGTATTGCAAATAGGCTATAAGTGGAGTGACGAAAAAGGGAGAGCGCAAAGAAATTGACAAGGCAGAGCGGATGATCGGGAAATTTGAGTGATATTTCCTATTTACGAGTGTTCATAACGCCATTCTAATTGAAGACATGGTGATCCTCGAGGGACAGCTCCTTACGTATGAAAGCGAGAATAAAAAGTGAGTGGCACCCTGGCAAACAACCTGAGACTTCATCAAGGCGCACACAGAAGTTAGCCTCTAGGCTATATGGAGCAGACCTTTTAATTACTTTTCCATTCTCTCCCATCAAGTCGGTCAAGGAAGGATCAGAAGATGACCGCACTTGCAGCCCAAATACACTTATAAAAACTGATGATTCTCTCCTTTCCTCTGTGGTCGTGTTTTAAATCGTGGAATGGTATGGGGCAGAACAGTGCCGAAGACTGAGTTATCCGGCGCGGTTCAATAGCGTTGACATTAAAACATCGACGGATTTACTGGAGGATATTAGAAACGGAGACAAAGCAGGTAATTTCACAGTTTTCCATCGGACTTCTCTCTGACACTTTCTCAAGTGGACAGCATTCTGATTAACTATAGCACTTTATTTCATAAAGGCAACATTACTGTCCAACATAAGCAGAACTATTGGAATTGCTTTAAGGAATTGTAAGAAAAAGTGAACTTGTTTGGAACTAACCTACAAAGTTGACCGTCTATTTTGTTTGAATAAACAAATATCGATCGATTTGATCAATGAAAGTTGGTTCGTCGCCTGTTAATCTCCTATAGAAAGTAGATATCGTATTTGCTTGCATGAATGGGTGTGAATAGGTCATATATAGTATAATACAATTGTATTTTACATGCTTCTTCAACAACAGGTGTAGACTAACATTGAAATACTCTGTCTAAAAGGACAGGATATATAGGCATGGTAGATGTGGGGTTATATAATGTAATAATTTATGTTGGAGAAATGCTGAAGATAAGAACACAATGTAATGGTTCTGTGCGTCAGAGGGCTTCATTTATGACCCCCAAGTCTTAACTCTTGCAGGGGTCTCGTTAAACTCACGGCAGCGTCAGAGAGGGAGATCCCTTTCCTCAGCCCGCGGTAGCAATGAGCGGACTGTGCAAGCCTGTAGTTATGGGACTCATATTGCTGATCTGCAGTACTACCAGCCACTGTGAGGAGAGCGCGCCAGCCACGGCTCCCACGGTCGCGAGGAACGACAAGAGCCTACTCAGGCGGATTGCAGACATAGTGAGGCACGTGGAGGAGAGCCGCGGTGAGAACGGCACGAACGCAGCATCACAGTCGACTTCTAGGAGAGAATCCCCAGTTGAGACAAAAAGGGATTTACGAAACCTCAAAACAGATAGTGGCGATCAAATTATTGGTGAGTTCGCACATTGACAGCTGGGCGTTACCATGAACTCAAAAATATGTTGTATAACAGTCTTAAGTGGTGGAGTAAAAAGACCACCACGGAATGTAACGCGCTATGAGGGTACTGGGTGCACATCATTCAAATATGTTATGCCTGGGGAATTTTGAAGTTGCTGAATCTTAAGAAAGTGATTTACATTTGACATTTGAGTCATTTAGCAGATGCTCTTACCCAGAGCGAATTACAGTTAGAAACACACTTTGATCTCCTGTTCTCACCCCCTGCCTTCTTTTTTGTCTTTCAGAAATATTTCCTAGAGATCTCAGAAAGAAAGAAAAGTTTTTAAAACACTTAACAGGTGAGATATACATCATATGATCTGTGTGTGTGTGTGTGTGTGTGTGTGAGAGAGAGAGAGAGAGAGAGAGAGAGAGAGAGAGAGAGAGAGAGAGAGAGAGAGAGAGAGAGAGAGAGAGAGAGGAAAGATTTAGAGTGTGGTGGGTCAGGATGTAAAGGACAAGAAAGGGAGAGCCTTTAATTCAAAGGCTTTCTCTCTCCCTCAGGTCCTCTGTATTTCAATCCCAAATGCAGGAAGCACGTATACAGACTATATCACAACACCAGAGACTGCACAATACCTGCATGTAAGTTCCTCAACCTCTTCATATGACAAAGAATACATTTTCCCTGGATTTAAAGCAGTGTTTATAGGCACATCACGTGTTATGTATAAGGGGAGGCATAGTACTGTCTCCCAGGCATTCATTCATTCATCCCTCTATTTCTTTTCTTTCCTTTTAAGACTTCAAAAGATGTGCACGGCTTCTCACACGCTTAGCAGGGAGCCCACGATGTACAGAAGGGTAGCAGAAATCAAGTAAGTGTGCATATCATTTTTTAAAGAGTTTTTCCTAGTCAGGTCACATGGTCTGGTAGAGCGCAGGGCCCTAAATATTGTGTATGTTTGTTTATGGAGGTCCTTGTCTATTCAGTGAAACTAATAACAGTCTAATGGGCTTTACACAGGTCAAACAGAAAGTGTTAATCAAATACACCTGTTACATGTGTAATAATATGCATTGTTAAACCTGACACAAATCAATAGTACTTTTCCCACAAAAAATACTTGTTGCAAAAGTGAAATGTAACCTAAAACACCTGGTAAAGGTGAACTGCACCTCACATGGTTTCAATTTACTGCGTAGAGTCATAGCATTAAGTTGAAAGGAAGAAGTTAAGTAATGTTAAAATGTCTTTCTCAGCCTTATAGGTAGATCTAATCAGTGCCATGCACGGTGTCCACACAGTTTTTGGAGCACAGCATGAAATACAGATCTGTAACAAATCATGTTTCTTTCTCCATTTTTCATGGTACTTTTGGAGAGGAAAGAATTTCTGGGCGCTGCCAAGTACGAGAGAGCACTAAATTTCACTTCCTCTCTCTCGCAGGTTGAAGCCAAACCAGAGCTGTCCAGAAGACAGAGCCCTGAAAAAAAGTGCCTTAGACAACAACAGGGAAACCAAACACAGTGGAACCAGTCACGTCCACCATTACGCAGTGTCCGTCACCAGAGTTCACTATTTTACAAAGGCATGGATTACCACCCACAGGCCTGCCTGGACCCGACAGTCTGTGGTCACTGCGGGTCTTGACAAGAGACTATACAGAAGATACAGAAGGTGAAGGGGGAAAACATGGCAGCAACCACAGATTTCGGGGTTATTATTGTCCTGCTGGCTGGACAAACTCTACTTTCTTCTTTCTTTCTTGGTTTTTACCAAAAGAGAAAAGGGATTGCTTTTGTTTGTTTTTAACCCCCCCCCCCCCAAAAAAAAACAAAAAAAACAACCAACAACAACAATTGAAATCAATCAAATCCTTTGGTTGGGTTGCGACATGCATTTTTAGGTTGTATTTCTGTTGTGGTTCGGCGTCATACCTTTATCAGCAGCACTACCTATTAGTGGATATAAGGCTATCTCGGACATTCTCTCACCTACCTGTGACCACAATGAAACGTATGATTCAATTATTAACTGCGTGACAATTTCCTTGCCTTTTGTCTTTGTAAGACATGTATTAAAACAAGAGACACTATATATTAGGCACTGGTTGCAGTCAGAAGTTGTGTGTAAGAAGAAACCCTCCTGTGAGTCTTGAGTGTGGTACATAGTATATTTATATATTCAAGTTGTCATATGTTTTCCTCTGTATACATACAGTATGTATAAACATTCTAACCTGAGTGCAATATGTACATATTGTAAAAAGCATAAAAGGAATCCACATAACAACCATAAATGAAAGTGTTTGACGTATATTAACTTGGTGTTAAAAAATATATATCAAAAACATGAAATATATTTAAATAAATTATAAGATTGGTACAAACATGAGCGGCCTCTCTCTGTTGTTTCTTAAAGTACGTGGTGTTGTTCATCACTGACTATAACAGGCAATATGATTCAATTGGAATCTATAGGAATCCAGTAGGTTGCACAGGTCTCTGGCTTCCTTACAGGTCTAGATTAATACACTGAACTCAAATATAAATGCAACATGTTAATTAAGTGTTGGTCCCATGTTTCATGAGCTGAAATAAAAGATCACAGAAATTGTTGTGCACAGATTTGTTTACATCCCTGTTAGTGTGCATTTTCTCCTTTTCCAAGATAATTCATCCACCTGACAGGTGCAGCATATCAAGAAGCTGATTAAACAGCATGATCATTACACAGGTACACCTTGTGCTGGGGACAATACAATTAAAAAATGTGCAGTTTTGTCACACAACACAATGTAACAGGTGCCTCAGGTTTTTAGGGAATTCCATGCTGACTGCAGGAATGTCCACCAGTGCTGTTGCCAGAGAATTGATTGTTCATTTCTCAACCATAAGCCGCCTCCAAGATCGTTTTTCAGAAATTGGCAGCATGTCCAACCGGCCTCAAAACCGCAGACCACCTGTAACCACGCCAGCCCAGGACCTCTACATCCCACTCCTTCACTTGCGGGATCGTCTGAGACCAGCCACCCGGACAGCTGAAGAAACTGTGGGTTTGCACAAACAAAGGATTTCTGCACAAACTGTCAAACCGTCTCCACGAAGCTCATCTGCGTGCTCGTTGTCCTTGACCTGACTGCAATTTGGTGTCATAACTGACTTCAGAGGGCAAATACTCACCTTCGATGGCCACTGGCACGCTGGAAAAGTGTGCTCTTCACGGATGAATCCCAGTTTGAACTGTACAGGGCCGATGGCAGACACCGTGTTTGGCGCCATGTGGGCGAGCGGTTTGCTGATGTCAACGTTGTGAACAGAGTGCCCCATGAGGGCGGTAGGGTTATGGTGTGGGCAGGCATAAGCTACGGACAATGAATGCAATTGCATTTTATCTATGGTAATTTGAATGCACAGAGATACCGGTGACGAGATCCTGAGGCTCGTGCCATTCATCTGCCACCATCACCTCATGTTTCAGCATAATAATGAAACAGCTCCATGTTGCAAGGATCTGTACACAATTCCTGGAAGCTGAAAATGGCCCAGTTCTTCCATGCCCTGCATACTCACCAGACATGTCACCAATTGAGCATGTTTGGATGCTCTGGATCGACGTGTACATGTTCCAGTTCCCGCCAAAATTTAGCAACTTCGCACAGCCATTGAAGAGGAGTGGGGGAAATAATCCACAGGCCACAGATAACAGCCTGATCAACTCTATGAGAAGGAGATGTGTCACGCTGCATGAGGCAAATGGTGGTCACACCCAATACTGAATGTTTTTTCTGATCATATTAAAATCTTTGAAATGTTTGCATGTTGCATTTATATTTTTGTTCACTGTAGATTAAAAGACAAATAAAACACTTTGCAAAGTCAGTTATCTAAAATTCACATTATGTACTGTAATAGTAATGGACAATGAGCATTAAAGGGATACTTCGGGATTTTGGCAATGAGGACCTTTATATACTTCCCCAAAGTCAGATAACGTTGTGGATACAATTTTTTATGTCTCCGTGTCCAGTATGAAGGAAGTTAGATGTAGTTTCACAAGACAATGCAAACTAGCATTAGCATGCAAGTTCCTCTGACTCTAGGGAATTAAAGGGCCTCATTGTCAAAATCCCAAAGTATCCCTTTAAAGCCAAGTAGTTTTTGCTTAATGAGCATTGAGTGAACTTGCCATCTGGGAAAATGTATTCTGTCAATGGAAGTTCTCTTTATCTAAGAGAGAGTAAATATTTGTCTGAAAATGTCTTTGTTTAAGTTCAAATGACAAAGTCACCAAACAATCAACCATTTGTTGTACTGCAGGATTTATGCGTTGTGGATCCCATTCCCCCGTGCCAACATATGTTTGTACAAGCTAGCAGGCAAAGTGATCAACTCTAAGTAACACTTTTTTCTCAGCCTGATACTACAGTAAGAGTCCTACTCAATCAAAATCAAACTTTAGATTCATTCAAATACTCTCTTGTGCAATGCTGAATAAATAATTCACCATGCTTTGGCTTTACCCTAGTACGGCAAACTTCTGCTTGCTGGTTTGGATTGAGCAGTCCTAAGAGGATAGACTGGACCACACTAGCAGGGAACAGTGTGTGGAGGGACATTCCTTTGGTCGTTCCACTCTAGCACGATATATCAATGCCTTCATCGACTTCATCTGGTTTATTATGTATTACCACTCCCAATTTCTGCCAATCACAGCCTAGGAACTAAATCCAGTGAAATACACCTGAAAACGTACAATTCAGGGTTATTTTCACGGGCAGCATTCTGCACTACCTTGGGCTGCCATGGTTTGGGATTTTAATCATCTTTGACATAAGGAAGAGTATGTGAGGGTCCAAATCAGACTTAATGGTGGGGATGCCAGTGGTAAGATAAAGAGGCTAAGTAGCATCATTAGCTAGTTATGAGAACAAAATCACTGCAGGCTATTTTTGTCCTCTCATTTCTCTAAAATACCAATAGCTGAGCTAAAGCAATTACACTCATTAAAAGGGATTTTATAGGTTTTGTTTTATCAAAGCCCTGATGTTCGAATTAGGATGTCACGGGAGTACAAATGGAAGAATGACTCAATTTTTAAAAAACATTGTGACATGAAAGTAACTAACTAAACCCGTGTCAAATACCCAACAAGATTATCATTTGGGCAAGCATTAACTTTGACCCTGGTCTCAACCTTTAACCCTTCCTCTCTGAACCCTAAAATGTCTGGTCATGCCATAATGCATCCATATTAATCTCTATAAACGTTGATGGCTATGTTAGACTAGATTAGACTAACAATTTACAAAATGTAAAAGAGAGAGAAATAAGATAAAGATAGAATAGTGCATTGTTAGTTCTGTTGAGTATGTATTGTTTATTTGAATGGACCAGACAATCTGCAAATTCCTCAAAAAAAGCATTTTATTTAGGACACAGTACAGTAAACCGTTCGTTTTACAGACATATTGTAGATTGTGACAATCAACTGATTGCTACACCATATTGATGGGAACTACTGTTAGTGTGACCTGGCAGATGTGTATTGTAACTGCACAACTATGGACGATAACGGAGGATCGTTTCTTTACTATCCATCTAGTGTTTGGGTGGATGTTCACCGGTCAGATCTTGGGTCTGGTTACGAGTTGTTTTCCAAAAACACTTTGCAGCATCTCACACATTGTTCGTACACATTTTCAAAGTCTTCCTCATGCCCCTATAAAACAGGGACAAAAGGGAAATCAATTAATTTTGCCCCAAAATATTGTATGAATAAAAGTTATACATTTCTGCTTTTCAGAAAGCTATAAAATAAAAGTTGTGTTCACCAATATTGTTTTTATAAGGCTTTAAATAGTGCCATCAAAATAAGACAGCAGTAAAGAGCCTTTTCCTTGAGCAATGAAACAGTTAATCTTTCTCCAAATCTGGATCAGAACGCCTCTAGTTACTAGCTCAATCATTTCCCAAACCAGTAGAATATAGAGCTGACATTGGATGGGGGGTTTCTTCAGTGACGTTTCCCCCCCCAAAACCCACACAGTTCTGGCTAATTGGCTCGTGATTACATTAGCCAATAATAGAGAAGAAAACAGCCCAAGCCAACTTTCCAGGCCCACCATAAATAACGTTACACCTTTCAGAGACCTGTAACACCAATCCAAAGTGCCAAAAGGGCATGTTTTGTCCTTTGAAATGTTCAGCATTTCTCTCTCCTGTTGTTGTGGCAAACTAATTTAAAACTCAAATTTACACTGTGTGAATATTAATGTTAAAACATCAAGAAGAGACTCTTTCCAGTAAAATATACCAAACAGAGAGAGATGCAATAAAAAACAACAACAATAGATGTAATATCTGTCCACATGCATTGGTAAAACACAGACAGTCCATTGTACTTGCCGGTTGGGGACTCCTAAAGCGATGATCTCATATTCATAAAAAAATCATATCTGTAACAACCAGGGAAGATGGCCGACAACGGCATGTAACACTAACTTTAAAAAGTTCATCCAAAAATGAAAGATATTTTCTTTCCTCAGAAATGGTCTAGGAGTAGAGTGCACATGCTGTTTTGTAATACATTTTAAAGTGTTTTTTACTTGTTCAGGCCATTGTAAAAGGTAAAAGCCGTCTGAAAAATGGTATTGTTTTTTATAACGGACTGCTCGTTTTATACCATACTGGAACTAAAATCAAAAGCAGAAACGTTCAGAAATGAGTCCCTGTGCAAAATGTACTTGGACACATTTGACAGTTAGCCTTTTAATATACTCCTTCGCTGGCAGGAGAACAGCCAACCACACCTGAAGACTCTTAACACCCACCCAGTTCCTCCACCCCCTCCAACCCCCAAACCCAGTCTCTGATCCAAACAAAAAGGCTCCAAACGAAGTCTTTGGAACCCCATTCAGCTACGTCCTCCTCAGAGCTTGTCATCGGCTCTAAGGTTGGACTGAATTTATGTCTCAATTTATTTAAAAAACAGCCGTCTGGCTCTAGTCCTTTACTGTGCTTCTCTGCCATGCGTTGTGGCGACGGATGACGGACCACAGCCCAGTGCTGTCAACACGCCAAAATATTTATTTACTCGCCTCTGAAACCATGTTTAAGGCTAAGCTCCCTCTGGCTACCACACACTCACAGCTGGTGTTAAAGGTCCACTGCAGAAATTTTCATCTCAATAGCAAATCATTTCTGGGTAACAATTAGATACCTTACTGTGACTGTTTCTAATTGAAATGATCAAAACGAAACAAAAATTGCTTCTTAGCAAAGAGTCATTTCTCAAGCAAGAATTTTTCTAGGGCTGTTGTAGTGGTCTAAGTGGGGAGGGGAAAACGGAAAACTAGCTGTTATTGGCAGAGAGGTTTAGAACTCTTATTGGTCTATTAACTCATTTACTGCCTGGTGAAGCCAAAACTCCATCCCACCAAAACAGGCTGAAATTCCAGGCGTTTTCTTTTTTTTTCAAACAGCTCTTACACTAAAAGGATATTATCATTTTCACAATATTTTTACAACCTCAGTGTGGAAACATATATAAAACATAGGAAAATCACATTTTTGACAGCACTGGGATTTTAACACACAGGGACAGACAGCCAAGAAGAGGGACACATGATTGAGCCAGAATACACACAGACACTTCATTTTGGTCAACCACAACCATCGCAACATTAATAATTTTACCGTCATTATTCTATCAAAAGGGTATTTCCTGAAACCCTAATAGAAACATCTCAATTACCCACACATGACATTATGCGATCAGAGGTCTACCCGCAACATGCATGTCCCTAGTCAAGACCACACAACAAATTCATTCATTTATTATTTTAACAAGAATATAGGACAGGGGATATGATTTATGTAGCATTCCTCATCAAACCAAACATGCAGTTTGCCTGCATTTTCACATTCCTGAAACATTTCCCTCCTTTTTTCTAATTATCTTCCTTCGCAACCATCAGCAGAGACCGTAGTAGACCAACAGCAGAGACCGTAGTAGACCAACAGCAGAGACCGTAGTAGACCAACAGCAGAGACCGTAGTAGATCAACAGCAGAGACCGTAGTAGACCAACAGCAGAGACCGTAGTAGACCAACAGCAGAGACCGTAGTAGACCAACAGCAGAGACCGTAGTAGACCAACAACTGGACTTCAACTATCAAACTAACTGCCCTTCTCCTCCCCCCCCCCCCCCCCCCTCGCTCATCACATCCATGTAAAATTCAATCTACTCTGCACAAACCAACTGGCCTCCACTTCCGATGCCATTTGGCAGGACTTACGAATGCATAGGAAGCATTTAAAGCTGGGAAAAGTTAACAAAGCCATTAAACATGTTGTGAGATGGTAAAGGAGGGGCTGCAGAGAGACTTGAGGACACAGGACATTAGTGATGGGGAACAAAAAATCGATAGTTACAGTACCAGTCAAAAGTTTGGACATACCTACTCATTCCAGGGATTTTCTTGTCTCATTGTTTTGTTGAAAAACAAATGATACTCCCACTAAGCGCAAACCAGATGGGATGGCGTATCGCTGCTGAATGCTGTTTCCATATGTGTTATTTCATAGTTTTGATGTCTTCACCATTATTCTACAACGTAGAAAATAGTAAAAATAAAGAAAACCCCTTGAATGAGTAGGCGTCCAAACTTTTGACTAGTACTGTATATATCAGGATATTATTTTTGACAATATATTTGCGCTAGTTGGCTGTAACTGAACCAAAACTCCAGTATTTTTCCTTCATAGCTTGTTCTCCATATTTTTAAGTAGGGAGACAATTTGTTTTTTCTCATGGCTCTCTTGTCCCTCTGCAGCAGTGTGAGCAATAATGTTTGGAACATCAAATTGCAATAAAATAAAATGATCGAATCACAATACATATAGAATTGTGAGAATCACAATATATATATCGTATCGGCACCAAAGTATAGTGATAATATCGTATCGTAATAATATTGTATCTCAGGACATGAGGAAGACAATATCTTGCTACTGTTTTCCCACCAGAAACCAATTGTTCCATACAGTGGTTTTAACTGGGGATGACTTTTTTACACTAGGCAAGTTAGTTAAAAACAAATGATTATTTACAATGACGGCCTACCGCGGCCAAACCTGGACGACGCTGGGCCAATTGTGCACCGCTCTATGGGACTCCCAATCAAGGCCGGATTTGAACCAGGGACTGTGACGCCTCTTGTACTGAGATGCAGTGCCTTAGAGCGCTGCGTCACTCGGGAGTCCAGAGTGAGGCTTAGGCATAGATAGTGCTGGTGTGAGGACACAAGGACTCTGAATTATGGGAGTTAACATGGAAACTTACCCTGTAGAGATCAGGACATTGTTCTACTGAATGTGTTACCTTATCTCGCTGTAAGTGTATGGATTCATGTAGCCTACAGTACTTTAGAATAATGTTGGTGGGTTAAGCCATATGCAGTCATGTTGCTTTTTTATTCACAACGCGAGCAGCAGAATCGTTTTTTTGTCTAAACCTAGTAACCCAGTTGTGATAGGCTCCTTAGTACTGGTGGGAAAACGCTGTCAGTGCAGTAGACTTACGTAGTATGGGTCTTTGATGATCAGTTGTTTCTCTGGGTCGTACGAGCCCAGCAGCTCAATCTTGGCTTTGCTGTTTTTCACAGAGTTTGCCTTCTTTTTCAGGTCACTGTAAAGAGAGAGAAAAGTCAGAGACGGTTAGGATGTGTTCCTGTGACAATACTAAAATCAAATACCACCAGTGCTATTTTGGACCATATATCTGACAGACTTTTACAAATGTAACCACCCATTTCATAGAACAACTTTTATTGTGGTATAAATGGCCATCTGTCCATAACAAATGGAACCAAATTAAAAAGGTTTAATAAGTCTTAAACACCCATTTTGTTGGTTTGGTGTTTCTGTTACACGCAAGAGCCCATCACAGACAACACATCTATTCTATTCCAAGTTTTCAAAATGGCTTACTGTGGTATACGCTATCAGTGCAAAACAAGTCAAACTGAAACCAAATATCAATATATGAGAATTTATTTGTGACTAAATCGTTTTGACAGTTACTTAAAGGCTACACAACTTCTTCAAACACGTCCTCACAATCCAACTGTGGAAATGAGTCTTTTATTGACTTTACTGGTTTCTTTTATTTTGATGCTTGGGTAATTGGGCTTATAAATACAACAATACACTCAGACAGTAATAAAAGCAGCGTGGAAGGATCCATGCACCAAGCCTGGCTGGAAACCAGACCACAGGGGTTTAGAAATGTAGCGGATGGATAAAAAATAAAAAACTATTACTAACCCAGGCACTAAAACAAAGCGGTTGCCAGGTCCTTCCCATTGTAAGTAGTGTAATGGCTCAAATGAAATGGCCAGCCATACTGCTTGGACTGAGAGGGGACTGACTCCCCCACAGTGAGGGTATGGGGCCAAGCTGGGAAGCTTCCAATACTGGGAATGGGACTAAAAAACAGGGAACTACCGCCCCACTGCCACCTCCCGTGCCTAACCCTGTGGTAGAGCAACGCCCCCCTGACGCTTTCATTGGGGGGGGGGGGTTAAGGTTAGTTCTATAGCACTGTATTGTAAATGTAGAATGCAGCAGAGCTGAAAGGGCTCCTGGTTCCCACTGACTAAACTGAAATGTAAAAGCACTATAATCCAACACAATAATAACACATGTAAAACCTAACTGGTGATGGTTAATTAGGTCATTGGTAATAATTGGCGGGGAGTTTAGGTTAATCTCTTTCTCTCGCTAGCCAACCAAATACTTGGAGAGAGAAACAGAATGGAGGAAGGGAAAAGTCGCCCCCAAACAGAAAAGACGAGGCATCCAAAGACCTCAGTAAGCTGCTTACAGACCGCACCGCCTTAGGCATGTGATCTCTAAATGATCCCTGAACGTTCAAAGTAGCAAGAAATATCCCTCCCCCTGCCCAGGCTTCACATGCAAACAGCTTAGGGACACTCACTTGTTAGACAGACTTTACCCCTACACTTTACATAGACATTGAGGTGTACATGTCTGCCTGTATGTCACGTGGGCATCTGTGTGTGTGTACACAATATACGTCTCCACAATCGCCAAGGCATCCCCTTACCTGACCCGTTGCAGGGAAAGCCTAACTTTAACATACAATGACATTTTGAATGGACAACAGCCATCCCCGAGTTCCTGATATAAAGTTTGGATCTGACAATTACCTCGTTCCTATTGTACTTTTATTGCTCGGTCTGTTCTGTCTATCTCAATATCCCGTGCCATTTCTACACTCCGCATAAGCTCTTCTCTGACTTAGTTTGTGACCCCGGTAATCATGTTTGGGTAAGTGCCATAGGGTCATAGAACAAGTAAACCCCAGGATGTTACTTACTTAAAAAAATATATTTTTACTCCAATAATTTTGAATGGCAGCCCGGAATAGAATAGACTTGTCATGATGTCATGGCACAGAACACCGTTCTGTGAGTCAAGAGTGTCCATGCAGATGTTGCAAATTGTGTTCACCCCACTCTTGAACAAAGGAAGACGACCGAGCACACACACACACACACACACATATATATACACGCATGGACGGACACACATGGACTCACACATGAACATAGGGTTAAGATGCATATACCTCAAATTGCTCTCATCCATGCACAGAATGTAGTCAAATGACATAAAATCCTCCTTTGTCACCTAGAAGAAAAAAAACACAGAAGACAAAATGTTAACATTGGTACTGGTGTGTGTTGACAACAAAAGACTGGCTGTTGTAATTTCTCTATAAAGTTTAACTGTCAGGCACTAGGCCCTATATAACTTCTGCCTGGTATATGTGTTCCATTACAGTGGTAAAGACCTTTCCCTGGTTCTTGTTGAGTCAAATTGAGAGGTTCTAGAGAACTCCGAGAGAGAAGAGGAAGGAGAAAGAGAGGGGTAGCGAGAGAGAGATGGAGAGGAGCGGTGTCTGGGTACCTCCATGTTCAGGGTTATGAAAGGGATCAAAGCAGTACATCTTCCAAGTACAGTGCATTCAGAAAGTATTCAGACCCTTTGACTTTTTCCACATTGTGTTACGTTACAGCCTTATTCTCAAATTGATTAAATGAATCATTTTCAATCTACACTAAATACCCCATAATGATAAAGTGTAAACCGGCTTTACATTTTTTGCAAAAGTATAAAAAATATAAAACAGAAATACCTTATTTACATAAGTATTTGTTATGAGACTTGAAATTAACCTCAGGTGCTTCCTTTTTTGGTACCATCCCTAAGGTGAAGCATGGTGGTGGCAGCATCATGCTGCGGGGATGTTTTTCAGCGGCAGGGATTGTGAGACTAGTCAGGATTGAGGGAAAGCTGAACGGAGCAAACTACAGAGAGATCCTTGATGAAAACCAGCTCCAGAGCGCTCAGAACCGAAGGCGAAGGGTCGCCTTCCAACAGGACAATGACCCTAAGCACACAGCCAAGACAATGCAGGAGTGGCTTCGGGACAAGTCTCTGTATGTCCTTGAGTGGCCCAGCCAAAGCCCGGACTTTAACCCGATCTAACATTCTGGAGAGACCCCATCCAACCTGACAAAGCTTGAGAGGATCTGCAGAGAAGAATGTGAGAAACTCCACAAACACAGGTGTGCCAAGCTTGTAGCATCATAACCAAGAAGATTCGAGGCTGTAATTGCTGCTAAACATGCTTCAACAAAGTCATGAGTAAAGGGTCTGAATACTTATGTAAATTAAATATCTGTTTTTATAATTGTAATGCATTTTCACAAATTTCTGAAAACCTGTTTTTGCGTTGTCATTATGGGGTAGTGTGTGTGGATTGATGAGAAGAAAAAACAAATTTAATCAATTTTAGAATAAGGCTGAGCGTAACAAAATGTGGGGAGAAAAAAAAAATCGGGGGATCTGAATACTTTCTGAATGCACTGTATGTCAATCTTGCAACACTTACTCAGCAGCCATGACTCAGGAGAGAGTGAGGCCATGCCTCACTTATGGTTTGAAAGGGTTTCTAGGGTGGGACTTGGGAATGGAGAGGTTAAAAGAGTGAAGAGAAAGAAGTAGAGGGAGTGAAGACAGAAAGAGCAATTTACATGAAAGCTCGCCAAAACATGGCCATTCCAGATTTGTATAATAAGAGTATATAATAACTAGGTGTTGTGTATGTAGTATCCAAAAACCCTTGCAAAATCAAAGTTAAGTTGGCAAAATGTCAAATTCCATTCACTGCTATTTCAACTCTGTAGTTCCCCGCTTGGGCTTTACAGCACAAACACCAACACACAATATTTGTCTTCTCCCTTTGCAATAATCTCTGGTCAAAATCCTCATGTGAACCCCCTCCACAATGCAGCGATAGAGCCTGGTTGGATTTCTGGAATTTTTGACTGACAGTCAGGGAGGCTGTTATATGAGGAACGGTTAGGAGGGGAGAGATATAAGGAGAAATAAGGGAGAACGATGACCTGGTCTGAGGGCAGACAGATAAAAAGTTCCGAAACCGCGTGGAGTTGAGTTATTGTATGACTCTTGGTGAGCAGTGAGTTTGAGCAGGGAACTGTCTGCTTACAAGAGCTCAGTCTAAAGCTACAGTAAGTAAAATGTGGTGATGGGAATTGGGATGACACCCAGACTGAACAAAAATGATGCTTGATTCTGACAATTTGCATTCATGGCAAAAAATCATATCAGTATTTTCTGAGGCAAGCCGAGACATTACATTAGAGGCAAGGAACAGTGAGTTAAAGTTCACTGAAATTAGCAGGGAACGGGGGGAACAGAGAGCGAGAGAGAGAAACTCAGAGCTTGTCAAAGTTCATTGCGTGGAGACATGGGTGGCTCAGAGCCAGGGCAGCGTTGAGCTCCCATCCCTAATTTCTGGAGATTAGAACGGGGTTGGCCTCTATCCGTTATGAGAGACAAACCAACATGACGGCAGCTCCCCTTCCCAGCATTGGGTCAGGGAGGGCACCAGAGAGCTGGCAGGAGAGACAGGGAGAGCTGGAAAAACTTGAGAGAAAAAGACCAGCAAAACATGAGGCCCACTAACACAGTTGGCAATATGGTTTGGGTGAAATCCATTTAAATTCCAGTCAATTAAAAAAGTAAACCAAATTACACATTTTCCAAAATGAAAAGGGTAGAATGGAATTAACCCCAAGCTTGTCTCTTTCAATAGACGGAGTAGATTTGGAGAGCCTAGATACCAGACTTCATAACATCTTGGTGTGATTTAGCAGCGTCTATCAGGATGCAATACTAAGCATTGGCAATACAAGTTAGTACTGCTAGGAAAGTCATTGTGCTCGAGTGTTTTATTCATGGGATTTAGGCTAATACAGCCAACTCACACACACACTCCCCCCCAAACACACACTATCCATGCCACACACATTTTTATAGTCTCCAAAGTGACCCAGCAAGGACCCCAGGGTGACTGATGTATCATATACCTGTCGGGCCCTGTGTTTTGTTTCAATGCCATGTGTCCTCAGGCAGGCCAGACCACGGGCGTCCGGGGAGCTGCCTGTGTTCCAGTCAGTCGTGGCACCACTGTCTATGACCCACTGCAACAACAGAGAACACAAGAGCTAGCTAGCTAATGCTAACAGGAAGGATAAAGGGGTTGGTCGTACCTGCCTGGCTACATGCCTCATGGGCACCCCGTGTTTCTTCATGCAGGCTTGACCACGGTGGTCTGGAGGGTTGCCTATCTCATAGGTGGAGGTGGCAGCACTGTCTATCCTCCACTATGCAGAGCAGGAGAACAGCAACAACAAAGCAAAATGTATTCATATGCACACAATGACTCAGCACATGCAGCACATTAGAGCAATCTAATAATAGGTTGAAAGAGTTCAGTCTAATTTGTTTGTTTCCTTAGCCTATACTGTTAAAAATGCATCTCCATCTCTAGAAGCAGAAGACTACAGAGCTGGTCATCTCCGTATACCCGTCGCAAGATCCACTGGTTGATGCTGATTTGCAAAACCCTCTTAGGCCTCACTCTCCCCTATCGGAGATATCTAATGCAGCCCTCATCCTGCACATACAACATCCGTTATGCCAGTCACATTCTGTTAAAGGTCCCCAAAGCACATACATCCCTGGGTCGCTCCTCTTTTCAGTTCACTGCAGCTAGTGACTGGAACAAGCTGCAACAAACACTCAAACTGGACAGTTTCATCTCCATCTCTTCATTCAAAGACTCAATCATGGATACTCTAACAGAGTTGTGGCTGCTTCGTGTGATGTACTGTCTCTACCTTCTTGCCCTTTGTGCTGTTGTCTGTGTCCAATAATGTCTGTACCCTGTTTTGTGCTGCTACCATGTTGTGTTGTTGTTATGTTGTGTTGCTGCCATGCCGTGTTGTTGTCTTAGGTCTCTCTTTATGTAGTGTTGTCTCTATTGTTGTGATGTGTGTTTTGCCCTATATTTGTATTTAATTCATTTTTATTTTGAATCCCAGCCCCCGTCCCCGCAGGAGGCCTTTTGGTAGGCCGTCATTGTAAATAAGAATTTGTTCTTAACTGACTTGCCTAGTTAAATAAAGTTTAAAAAAAATATATATATATATTTTTAAACCGTTTGGAATATGATGCAGTAGGGGGAAAAAAGTTTATCAATCAAAAGAGTACAGTAGCTCAACAAACGTGCAACATATGTGGGGCGAAGTCTACACAAAACAAGTTATATAATATATGCATTACTTCTATGTAACAGAGCTGTCAATATGTTCCTGTGAAGATCTACCCACACATATACATTTAGGTCTTTACCTTGTCAACAACACCAGCATCTGTCGCCATTTTCCTGAAGACGGCTTCGGCGATGGGGGACCTGCAAATGTTCCCTGTTCAAAAAAATGACACATAATAAGCTGACTACCATTAGAGTGCTTGGCTAAATTAGGTCACGTTGCTTGCTTCACCAGTACCACTTCCTCATAACTCCGCTCATACCGAGGCTCGAACCTAGGACCTCTGCCTCGCAAACACATATGACCACCCTCCTGAAGCGTCTTACCCAGTCGAGCCACAGAAAAGTTTGCTATTTGGTAGCGCTAGTGGAGATACCCATCTGCTACACTTGCATCAGCAAAAACGGATTATCTCACAATATCCCCTGGAGTCTTAGTGAATATCTAGCCTATATTTCTGAATGAAAAATAATAATTTAACTTGTTGAGACCCAATTGAGTCAGCTACAGTGTTTGATTGGAGGTATTACATGGCAATGTAGTCACGTTTTACATTATGCAATCTGAACAATGGAACGTCGTTGAAATGAAATTTCAAATGAACAGTTCAATATAACATATTGGAAACATGAGAAACTTTTGATAGCTGGCTGTTGACTACAAAATTAATTCCCATAATCACCTTAGCCTGCCTGGCTATGGCACATGATCTTCGTACATAATTTTACATTGGACTCTACTGTCCAAAGGTCTTACGCCGTGGTATAATCATTGAGCAACCTTTTCATTGCCTTTGCATTTCAGATAAAGAGAATCTGGTGATATATTAGTAAGGGATATTAGGCAAGTTTGATGAGTAGTCACTAGTTTGTGAAAGAACTGCGTGGCCCAACTGCATGAACTAATGGACAGATTCCAAACTAAATCATGGCAGTAAATGTAAGGTTTTAGTATTGCAAGTTGGATACAGAAATTGATATGTGCAATTTAGTTAGCTAGCTAACTAACTACAATAGCGGTTGCAATAGTTATTGTACCAACGTTTTCAGTGGTTTAACAGCTAGTTACTCAGTAACTACTGGAGCTAGCATAGCATAGCACCCGTTAGCATCACTTGCCATTCACGTACAAACGGCAGTCAGTTCCAAGTGTATGACAATTTTTTGAATGTATTATCACCTTGACACACCATTGACTCGTTATGTGCATGAAATCACAGAGACTGTGGTCTTTTTCTTGGTCGTTTCTTACCCAGACACACGAACAGAACAGATTTTCCACTGCTGGCTGCCATTTTGCTTTTAGGGTCTTATGTCAGTATCACTCGATTTGTCTAGAAGGGATACAGTTTATGTCAGAATTTATATTTCGGAGCAGGTTAGGAGAATTTACGCGGCAGGTTTACGCAGCAGTTTGCTGTTTACGTAGCAGTTTGAGATAATTGGGTTAAGGTCAGAAAAATAGTTAGGGTTAAAATCAACTTTTGACCTTATTTTGACATAGAATGTATCCCATCTAGCCTTGTTCACATCACTAGCACGTTCTTCTTCTTCTAGTTTTCAGGCAGACAAGACGCTTTGTTGCATATTGCTGGCGTTTACAGGTTGGAGTGTGAATTTCACATTTGTTCACAAAAACGGGAAAAGGAGAATGGGAAAAATACATTGCACCGCCATCTAACCCTACTGTACATACAGCTTACATACACTTAGGTTGGAGTCATTAAAACTTGTTTTTCAACCACTCCACAAATGTCTTGTTAACAAACAATAGTTTTGGTAAGTCGGTTAGGACATCAACTTTGTGCATGACACAAGTAATTTTTCCAACAATTGTTTACAGACAAATTATTTCACTTATAATTCACTGTATCACAATTCCAGTGGGTCAGAAGTTTACATACACTAAGTTGACTGTGCATGGAGGTTGGAGTTGCACCTGTGGATATATTTCAAGGCCTATCTTCAAACTCACTGCCTCTTTGCTTGACATCATGGGAAAACCAAAAGAAATCAGCCAAGACCCAAAAAATTGTAGACCTCCTGGTTCATCCTTGGGAGCAATTTTCAAACGCCTGAAGGTACCAAGTTCATCTATACAAACAATAGTACACAAGTATAAACACCATGTGACCACGCATCCGTCATACCGCTCAGGAAGGAGACGCGTTCTGTCTCCTAGAGATTAACGTATTGTGGTGCGAAAAGTGCAAATCAATCCCAGAACAACAGCAAAGGACCTTGTGAAGATGCTGGAGGAAACAGGTACAAAAGTATCTATATCCACAGTAAAACGAGTCCTATATCGACATAACCTGAAAGGCCACTCAGCAAGGAAGAAGCCACTGCTCCAAAACCTCCATAAAAAAGCCAGACTACGGTTTGCAACTGCACATGGGGACAAAGATCGTACCTTCTGGAGAAATGTCCTCTGGACTGATGAAAGAAAAATAGAACTGTTTGACCATAATGACCATTGTTATGTTTGGAGGAAAAAGGGGGAGGCTTCAAGCCGAAGAACACCATTCCAACCGTGAAGCACGGGGGTGGCAGCATCACGTTGCGGGGATGCTTTGCTGCAGGAGGGACTGGTGCACTTCACAAAATAGATGGCATCCTGAGGAAGGAAAATGATGTCGATATATTGAAGCAACATCTCAAGACATCAGTTAAAGCTTAGTCGCAAATGGGTCTTCCAAATGGACAATGACCGCAAGCATACTTCCAAAGTTGTGGCAAAATGGCCTAAGGACAACAAAGTCAAGGTATTGGAGTGGCCATCACAAATCCCTGACCTCAATCCCGTAGAAGATTTGTGGGCAGAACTGAAAAAGTGTGTGCGAACAAGGAGGCCTACAAACCTGACTCAGTTACACCAGCTCTGTCAGGAGGAATGGGCCAAAATTCATGGGCCCAACTTATTGTGGGAAGCTTGTGAAAGGCTACCTCAAACGTTTGACCCAAGTTAAACAATTTAAAGGCAATGCTACCAAATACCAATTGAGTATATGTAAACTTCTGACCCACTGGGATTGTGATGAAAGAAAGAAAAGCTGAAATAAATCATTCTCTACTATTATTCTGACATTTCACATTCTTAAAATAAAGTGGTGATCCTAACTAACCTAAAACAGTGAATTTTTACTTGGATTAAATTACAGGAATTGTGAAAAACTGAGTTTAAATGTATTTGGCTAAGGTGTATGTAAACTTTTGACTTCAACTGTATACGCCACTATCCCCTACAAACCCTACACCTCTTCCCACTACTTTTGCCCTAACAGATCCTACACCAGGCTGTCGGCCCGGGAGGATGGAATCTCTTCTCTCAAAACCCCCTGTAGATCTTCTGCACTAAAATCTCTGACACTCTGAAACTTCTCAGCTGCCACCAAATCAATCTTCTGGGATCTCTGTTCCATCTGTACGGTACAATTAATGACCATAGCAATAAATGCCAAGATGCCAACCTTACTAAAGCACAAACTGTTTGGGTCACTCTGTACTGGCCTACTACTACTCATAGGGATCCTCTCAGGCTCTCTCACCCTTTGCCCATCATCCTCTACTTTCCACACTGCCTAGCATATCAAACTGTCTCTCTTGCACCCCACATTTCTGATCCCCAACAACATCCCAGCTAACAACAAATGTTCCAACAACTGTATAACATTCCCTTAAGCGTCTAATTCGTTTAGTAGCTAAGATTTTTATAGGAATGTTCCCATGTGCATGGAATGTTTCCAAGAGACCATTCGGTTAATGTCAAATATAACTTACCCAGAACGTAGTTACCATGTTATCAGAACTTTAATGTTCTAGACATGTTTCGTGGGAACATTGCAAGACATTCATATGTCTGGTTTTGTTTGGGTTAGGAGAATATTCCATCAACGTCCCACCAAACATACACAGAACATGGTTGCCATGTTCTCAGAATATAAGATATTGTTGTAGACACGTTAAATTAGAAAATAAATGTTTTTATTTAACCATGCAAGTCAGTTAGGATAAAATTCTCATTCACAATGACAGCCTACCCCAGCCAAACCTAGGCCAATTGTGCGCTGCCCTATGGGACTCCCAATCACAGCCAGATGTGATGCAGCCTGGATTCAAACCAAGGACTGCAGTGACATCTTTTGCACTCAGATGCAGTGCCTTAGACCACTGCGCCACTCTGGAGCCATTGCAACAACATTTACATGTTCAGTTTTCTGAGGATTAGGAGAATATTCCATCAACATCCCACCAAACATATACAGAACATGGTTGGTATGTTCTTAGAACATAATATATTAATGTTCTAGACTCTTTTCATGGGAATGTTTTAAGAACATTGATGTGTCCAGTTTTCTGAGGGTTAGTAGAATATTCCATCATAGGCCCACCGAACATACACAGAACATGGTTGCCATGTTCTCAGAACATAAGATATTAATGTTGTAGACACGCTTCATGGGAACGTTGCAAGAATATATACAGTTGAAGTTGGAAATTTACATACACTTAGGTTAGAGTCATTAAAACTTGTTTTTTAACAACTCCACACATTTCTTGTTAACAAACTATAGTTTTGGCAAGTCGGTTAGGACATCTATTTTTTGTATGGCACAAGTAATATTTCCAACAATTGTTTACAGACAGATTATTTCTATATAAGGTAGGCCTTATTTCAACTAAGTTGACTGTGACTTTAAACAGCTTGGAAAATTCCAGAAAATGATGTCATGGCTTTAGAAGCTTCTGATAGGCTAATTGACATCATTTGAGTCAACCCGAGGTGTACCTGTGGAACTATTTCAAGGCCTACCTTCAAACTTAATGCCTCTTTGCTTGACATCATGGGAAAATCAAAAGAAATCAGCCAAGACCTCAGAAAGAAAATTGTAGACCTCCACAAGTCTGGTTCATCCTTGGGAGCAATTTCCAAATGCCTGACAGTACCACGTTCATCTGTACAAACAATAGTACGCAAGTATAAACACCATGTGACCATGCAGCCGTCATACCACTCAGGAAGGAGACGCGTTCTGTCTCCTAGAGATGAACGTACTTTGCTGCGAAAAGGGCAAATCAATCCCAGAACAACAGTAAAGGACCTTGTGAAGATGCTGGAGGAAACGGGTACAAAAGTATCTATATCCAGAGTAAAACAGTATGTGTCCAAAGAAAAAATAACTATATATTCATGTACATACTACTTCAATTGGCCCGACCAACCAGTGCTCCCACACATTGGCTAACCGGGCTATCTGCATTGTGTCCCGCCACCCACCACCCCTCTTTTATGCTACTGCTACACTCTGTAACCGGTGTCTGTATATAGCCTCACTACTTTTATAGCCTCGCTACTGTATATAGCCTGTCTTTTTAATGTTTTATTTCTTTACTTTCCTATTGTTCACCGAATACCTTTTTTGCACTATTGATTAGAGCCTGTACGTAAGCATTTCACTGTAAGGTCAACACCTGTTGTATTCGCCGTATGTGACAATTACATTTTGATTTGAAATGTATATACACTGAACAAAAATATAAAGTGTTGGCCTATTGTTTCATGAGCTGAAATTAAAAATCCCAGAAATGTTCCATACGCACCAAACGCTAAGTTCTCTCACATTTTGTGCATAGATTTGTTTACATTCTTGTTAGTGAGATGTTTCTCCTTTGCAAAGATAATCTATCCAACTGACAGGTGTGGCATATCAAATAGCTGATTTAAACAGCATGATCATTGCACAGGTGCACCTTGTGCTGGGAACAATAAAAGGCCACTCTGAAATGTGCAGTTTTGTCACACAACACAATGCCACAGATGTCTCAAGTTTTGAGGGAGCGTGCAATTGGCATGCTGACTGCAGGAATTTCCACCCGAGCTGTTGCCAGAGAATTTAATGTTAATTTCTCAACCATAAGACACCTCCAACGTCATTTTAGAGAATTTGTCAGTACGCCCAACCGGCCTCACAACCGCAGATCGTGTGTGCGAGTGGTTTACTGATGTCAACATTGTGAACAGAGTGCCGCATGGTGGCGGTAGGGTTATGGTATGGGCAGGCATAAGCTACGGACAACGAACACAATTGTCTTTTTATCAATGGCAATTTGAAGGCACAGAGATACAGTGAAGAGATCCTGAGGCTCATTGTCGTGCCATTCATCCGCCACCATCACCTCATGATCCAGCATGATAATGCACGACCCTATGTCGCAAGGATCTGTACACAATTCCTGGAAGTTGAAAATGCCCCAGTTCTTCCATGCCCTGCATACTCACCAGACATGTCACCAATTGAGCATGTTGGGATGCTCACAATCAACAGCCTAATCAACTCTATGCGAAGGAGATGTGTCACTCTGCATGAAGCAAATTATGGTCACACCAGATACTGTTTGGTTTTCTGATTGGCACTCCTACTTTTGTTTTAAAAGGTATCTGTGACCAGTAGATGCATATCTGTATTCCCAGTCATGGAGGAATCCATAGATTAAGGCCTAATTCATTTATTTCAATTTCCTTATTTCCTTATATGAACTGTAACTCATTAAAATCTTTGAAATTGTTGTGTGTTGCATTATATTTTTGTTCAGTATGTGTGTAAAAAAGAAATACACATGTTAACGAGCCAAAGAAAGCCCTGATTGGTTAGCTCTTTGTCTGTTGGTAAGATTAGGGATATTCACACACAGTGTTCACAACACACATTTGACATGTTTAGTTATACAGTAATTATTATTCAACATGTCCTCACCTGGGTTTTGAACTCACAACCTCTTGGTTCATGGTACTCTGAACTTCCTGCTACACCACAATGTCAGGTATCAATTCATCTGAGTATTTTCATCATTTGAAAGAAATAACTTATTTCAGCAGCTGTGTAATGTTGGTGGGGTATATTAGCCTGTTTTAATGACAAGACACAGCGTTATTAGTCCCCACGAGATGGAAATGTGTCTTCTGCTTTTAACACACACACACGCTGTGCAGTGCCCAATGAACAGTTTAGGGGGTTAAGTTCGTTAACCCTGGTACTTGAGGATTGATGCCAGCTCCCCTCCAGTTGCTGGCTCACTCCTCACCAATTCCTCCCCACCTGTCAGCACTGCTATTTGAATCACTATGTTCAATAAAATATTTTCTTGAATGTACTTTTAACAGAGCTGAGATTTACTTCAAAATGCATCAACCCTATTGCTTACACCTACAATATCAAGTTGTTTCAGATTTACACAATTGCCTAGGAAGGAGGGTTAATGGTTTCCTCTGGACAGGGCTTAACTACATTGTCCCAATAAGCACATTCCCTAGGGATATCCCATATTGGGACAGTAGGTAGGGCATTTGTCATTGGTGCTGGTGGCCTGGTTTCAAGACCTGTTAGGCGAGTCACCTTACTCTCACTGCCAGAATGTGTTGTCACTGAAAAATGCTGTTGCCTGCAACTGTGATACAGCAGGTTAAAACAATGTACAGTAAGTGTTTATTTTGCATTTGTGAAATTATTTTGATGTGACATGAAAGTAAAGGGCTTTATGTTTATAGAACAGTGTGGCAATTGAGAATCGATTCACGTTTAGATGGAGTATTTGGCCAGAGCCAGTCTACCTCTGAGAATAACATAAGATCCTTGGACCTTAAGGAGTAAAAGTAGGCTCCAATACTTGTAACGGCGTTCTTCGTTTGTCGAAAGAGAGTCGGACCGAAATGCAGCGTGGTGGTTAATCATGATCTTTAATGAAGAAAACGGTGATACATGAAATAACTAAATACAAAAACAACAAACGGAACGAGAAACCTAATACAGCCTATCTGGTGAACACTACACAAAGACAGGAACAATCACCCACGAAATACAAAGCGAACTCAGGCTACCTAAATACGGTTCCCAATCAGAGGCAACGAGAAGCACCTGACCCTGATCGAGAACCGCCTCAGGCAGCCAAGCCTACACTCGACACACCCCTAATCAACCACAATCCCAATGCCTACAAAAAACCCCAATACGACAACACAATAACCCATGTCACACCCTGGCCTGAACAAATAATTAAAGAAAACACAAAATACTAAGACCAAGGCGTGACAGAACCCCCCCCCCCCCCCCCCCCCCCCCCCAAGGTGCGGACTCCCGGACGCACCTCAAAACCATAGGGAGGGTCCGGGTGGGCGTCTGTCCATGGTGGCGGCTCCGGCTCGGGATGTGGACCCCACTCCATAAATGTCATAGTTCCTCCCCTTCGCGTCCTGGGATAATCCATCCTCGCCGCCGACCATGGCCTAATAGTCCTCACCCAGAACCCCACAGAACTGAGGAGCAGCTCGTGACTGAGGGGCATCTCGGGACTGAGGGACAGCTCGGGACTGAGGGGCAGCTCGGGACTGAGGGGCAGCTCGGGACTGAGGGGCAGCCCGGAACTGAGGGGCAGCCCGGAACTGAGAGGAAGCCCAGTACTGAGAGGAAGCCCAGTACTGAGAGGAAGCCCAGTACTGAGAGGAAGCCCAGTACTGAGATGAAGCTCAGGTAGGTAGTAGGCTCCGGTAGATCCTGGCTGGCTGGCAGATCTGGAAGATTTAGGTTGACTAGCAGATCTGGAAGATTCTGGTTGACTAGCAGATCTGGAAGATTCTGGTTGACTGGCGGATCTAGCTGCTCTATGCAGACTGACAGCTCTGACTGCTCCATGCAGGCTGACAGCTCCTTGCAGACTGGCAGCTCTTTGCAGACTGACAGCTCTGACTGCTCCATGCAGGCTGACAGCTCCTTGCAGACTGACCGCTCCTTGCAGACTGACCGCTCCCTGCAGACTGACAGCTCTGACTGCTCCATGCAGGCTGACAGCTCCTTGCAGACTGGCAGCTCCTTGCAGACTGGCAGCTCCTTGCAGACTGGCAGCTCCTTGCAGACTGGCAGCTCCTTGCAGACTGGCAGCTCCCTGCAGACTGGCAGCTCCTTGCAGACTGGCAGCTCCTTGCAGACTGGCAGTTCTGGCTGCTTCATGCAGACTGACAGCTCTGACTGCTCCATGCAGGCGGCAGCTCCTTGCAGACTGGCAGCTCCTTGCAGACTGACAGCTCTGACTGCTCCATGCAGGCTGACAGCTCCTTGCAGACTGACAGCTCCTTGCAGACTGGCAGCTCCTTGCAGACTGGCAGCTCCTTGCAGACTGGCAGCTCTGGCTGCTTCATGCAGACTGACAGCTCTGACTGCTCCATGCAGGCTGACAGCTCCTTGCAGACTGACAGCTCCTTGCAGACTGGCAGCTCCTTGCAGACTGGCAGCTCCTTGCAGACTGGCAGCTCCTTGCAGACTGGCAGCTCCTTGCAGACTGACAGCTCCTTGCAGACTGACAACTCCTTGCAGACTGGCAGCTCCCTGCAGACTGGCAGCTCCTTGCAGACTGACAGCTCCTTGCAGACTGACATCTCTGGCTGCTTCATGCAGACTGGCAGCTCCTTGCAGACTGGCAGCACCCTGCAGACTGGCAGCTCAGGCTGCTTCAAACAGGCAGGAGGCTCCGGCAGCGCTGTAGAGAGAGAAGGCTCTGATAGCGCTGAACAGGTGGGAGACTCCGACAGCGCAGGAGAGGAGGAAAACGCTGGCTGCGCTGAACAGACAGGAGACTCCGACAGCGCAGGAGAGGAGGAAAACGCTGGCTGTGCTGAACAGGCGGGAGACTCCGACAGTGCAGGAGGGAAGGAAGGCTCTGGCTGTGCAGAACAGGCGGGAGACTCCGACAGAGCAGGAGAGGCGAGGCGCACTGTAGGCCTGATGCGTGGTGCGGGCACTGGTGATACTGGAGCGAGGACATGCACAGGAAGCCTGGTGCGGGGAGCTGCTACCGGAGGACTGGTGTGTGGAGGTGGCTCTGGATAGACCGGACCGTGCAGGCGCACTGGAGCTCTTGAGCACCGAGCCTGCCCAAGCTTACCTGGCTCGATGCCCACTCTAGCCCGGCAAATACAAAGGGCTGGTATGAACCGTACCGGGCTATGCACCCGCACTGGAGACACCGTGCGCTCACTAGCATAACACGGTGCCTGCCCGGTCTCTTTAGCCCACCGGAAAGCACAGGGAGTTTGCGCAGGTCTCCTACCTGGCATAGCCATACTCCCTGTAAGCCCCCCCCCAATAATTTTTTGGGGTTGCTTCTCGGGCTTCCTTGCCAACCGTGTTCCCTCGTATCGCCGGCTCCTATCTTCTGCTGCCTCTGCTTCCTCCTTGGGGCAGCGATATTCACCAGGCTGAGCCCAGGGTCCTCTTCCGTCTAATATCATCTCCCAAGACCAGAAGTCCTTATATCGCTGCTCCTCATGATTAACAGGGAGAGTTGGCTCAGGTCTGACTCCTGACTCTGCCACTCTCTCCCTCTCTCCCAATATATTTTTTGGGGTGACTTTCGGGTTTCGCTCTGCGCCGCCGTGTTTTCCTTTTCGACTCCATTCGCCTATAGCCTTCTTCGCACTGCTCAAGCGAATCCCATGCGGGCTCCTGCACTCTCTCTGGGTCGGCCGCCCACCTGTCGATTTCTTCCCACGTCGTATACTCCATGCAATTGCTGTCCATAACGTCCTCCCATGTCCATTCCTCCTTTCGCTTTTCCTGCGGTCGCTGCCTGTAACCACGCTGCTCGGTCCGTGTGAGGTGGGTGATTCTGTAACGTCGTTCTTCGTTTGTTGAGAGAGAGTCGGACCGAAATGCAGCGTGGTGGTTACTCATGATCTTTAATGAAGAAAAGTGATGATACATGAAATAACTAATAAATACAAAACAACAAACGGAACGTGAAACCTAATACAGCCTATCTGGTGAAACTACACAGAGACAGGAACAATCACCCACGAAATACAAAGCGAACTCAGGCTACCTAAATACGGTTCCCAATCAGAGGCAACGAGAAGCACCTGACCCTGATCGAGAACCGCCTCAGGCAGCCAAGCCTACACTCGACACACCCCTAATCAACCACAATCCCAATGCCTACAAAAAAAAACAATACGACAACACAATAACCCATGTCACACCCTGGCCTGAACAAATAATTAAAGAAAACACAAAATACTAAGACCAAGGCGTGACAATACTCTTAGAAAACTGGACACATTAATGTTCTTGCAACGTCCCATAAAAAGCATCTAGAACATTCATGTTGTATATTCTGAGGACATTGTAACCACGTTCTAGATAGGTTCTGCTTGACAATAAGGCAATGTTATCCTAACTTTAACACCAAATCATGCTAAAAATGTTTAATTTAATTAAATGTAATGTTCTGCTAACAAACTGAAAACTGGACACTCAAACATTAGGGGAACATTATGGGTAACATTACATAAATGTTCTCTCTACCTATAATTGTTAGCTGGGCTTGTATTAGGGAGATGTCATTTTGTATGGTTTGTACTAATGGCAGGTTAACGTGCTAATCCGAACTAGGCAACTCCGAAATTTCCGATTTGCTAATTGGTTGTACAGTCGTGGCCAAAACTTTTGAGATTGACACAAATATACATTTTCACAAAGTCTGCTGTCTCAGTGTCTTTAGATATTTTTGTCAGATGTTACTATGGAATACTGAAGTATAATTACAAGCATTCTATAAGTGTCAAAGGCTTTTATTGACAATTACATGAAGTTGATGCAAAGAGTCAATATTTGCAGTGTTGACCCTTCTTTTTCAAGACCTCTGCAATCCGCCCTGGCATGTTGTCAATTAACTTCTGGGCCATATCCTGACTGATGGCAGCCCATTCTTGCATAATCAATGCTTGGAGTTTGTCAGAATTTGTGGGGTTTTGTTTGTCCACCTGCCTCTTTGAGGATTGACCACAAGTTCTCAATGGGATTAAGGTCTGGGGAGTTTCCTGGCCATGGACCCAAAATATCAATGTTTTGTTCCCCGAGCCACTTAGTTATCACTTTTGCCTTATGGCAAGGTGCTCCATCATGCTGGAAAAGGCATTGTTCGTCACCAAACTGTACCTGGATGGTTGGGAGAAGTTGCTCTCGGAGGATGTGTTGGCATGACACAGGACTGATGGTAGCGCTCACCTTGTCTTCTCCGGACAAGATTTTTAAAATGTGTACTGTATTTGAGGTTTAAAAAGACTTCCGAAGTCTGTTATTTCCACTTTAAAATTATAACTTGATTTTCCCTTAAGAAAAATGTACCAATCCCTAAATAAATGTAAATGAATTACAATCCACATAATAATTCACATGTCCTGTTGCTGCAGGATTATTTTCTTGTTGTAGCAAACTGGCTCAAATTAAGATCCTACATCCGTAACTAGCCCATTGTTATTCAAGTCAAATCTATTTACAAACTAACCCAAATATTTTGAGTATGACTCAATCAAAAGTCACAGTGTTAAATGTTGATAGTGATAACAGAGGTGACTGAATCTGGTCAGTGGTAAAGAATGTGTTCAATAATGCATTTCCTGTGGCTGACTTTTGACTTGGTTCTATCCCAAGAATGTACTGTGAAGGAGTATAGGCGAGCCTACCTTTACTCCTTAACGTCCAATTGCAAGCGAGACGTATCGATGTTTAGACAGAGCTTCAGGACACCGTCGGAGTGTTGGGGCTCTGCCCTCAGCCGGCAGCCATTTTTTGTGAATAGAGGTAAATGTCTAACATCACCATCTATGAATGGGCAAACTTGGTTCATGACCCAATAGTAAGAGTGAGTCACTGTGATTATTCATATTCTATTGATAGATTAATAGGAGTATATCCCACTTCTCAAGAAAATAAGAAGATGTTGCCAATGTGGTCTGGATGCATTTTCACATGTAAAGAAACCTGTATAGGCCTACAGTAGGGTCAGAAAGGTCAGCTAGAGCAAATCATCTTTTGTCACCTCCTGTGAGTCTTGTTCGGCCAGCCTGTATAAGCTTTGCAAGACAACCAGGTTCCTTTCCTCTAAAAATCCATGTTTGCAAATATGAACCCAGTTTAAACACATTCCAGATCCGTATGTGACGTCCAGCTCAAGCACGGACCAATCCCACTCTTCTCCTCAGGTTCACCCCAGATTGCAATCTCCTTTACCATACCTTTTTATTGTCCTATTTTTAACGCCACTATATTTCCCTGAAAAGTTATGCTTGCTTGAGGTACAGTATGAACTATGAAATCGGTATGAACCACCTGCAGTGTCCGCGGACCACAGGTTGGAAACCACTTGTAACGACTATCGTAGGTGGAAGAAGGAGAGGACCAAGGTGCAGCATGATACATGTTCATGATCTTTTAATTACACCGAACACTAGAACAAAAAAATAACAAAACAAAACAGTCCTGTCTGGTACAGAGACAGACAACAACTACCCACACCCATAGTGGGAAAACAGGCTGCCTAAGTATGGTTCTCAATCAGAGACAACGATAACCAGCTGCCTCTGATTGGGAACCATACCAGGCCTAAACATAGAAACACAACACCTAGACATACAACATAGAATACCCACCCACATCACACCCTGACCAAACGAAAAATAGAAACATACAAAGCAATCTACGGTCAGGGCGTGACACCACTGCCCTCGGCTGTACTTTGCCTGCCGTCTCAACGAGATGAACGTTTCATACCCAAAGGTAGGCTATTTTATTGAATTCCTCAACGTTTTGTAGATAGCGTAAATGTAACGTGATGTTCAGACAAGAGAGACTGTTGCTCTGAGGTACAGTAGGAACTATGCAGGTCACAAGGAAATCCTAAGAAAGTCCTGACTGAATATGGAATTTATTTCAACAGGCTGTTGTTCTTTCTGGCTGTTGTACAACCTGTTTACCATGAGCTTTCCTCTCACATGCAGATTAGACCTATAGGCCTACTCTGTGTTATTCCCCACACACTTATAACTGTCAGATAAAAAACTAAGAGCTCTGATTTCTGAGGAGTGACTTTTCCAATCTCTCTCTGACTCTGATACTCCATCAGGGAGTTGGACCGATACTGAATACAATGACCAGAATGGTTTTCAAGTCTTGTAATTGGTTGTCATGAGGTTCTACTAGACAAATGGGCTATCTTTAGGGCTCTGTGATTGGTTGAGGCCATTGGGGATCTCACATCACCTCGTTTCTACCAGGCAGTCTTGTTCTGTTTGGATAGAGAGAAATACAGCATCAGAGCCAGGGTGAGTCAACCATTTCTGAGGCTGTGCAGAAAACCAATACTCAGTGATTCATGTCATGCTGCTTTGGAGAGCCACACATGCAAGAATCTTAATGGATAAAAGTAAATATGTGCATATTTTTAAAGGGATGTTTGGCTCGTGTTGAGAATTAGGTTCACAGCTTCTCTCCCTGACAGGATTTGGCCCTGTCTGACTTGGGCCAGTCATTTTCAACACGGTTTAAATGTTATTTACTTTGATTCGAACAAGGGAAAATAAAACAGGAAATAGACCCATAACTCAAGCTGCCCTTTGGTCATTTTTACAAAAAAATACACTGTATTTCCCATTTGTACTGGTTCACATAGATCAGCATTATCTTTTTCATGTTGTTTTAGAGAGCTCAGAGGTTCATGTGGGAGAATACATTAAGGGATCGGTGTCCCTTCCACGGGACGGTTGAGCTAACGTAGGCTAATGCAATTAGCATGAGGTTGTAAGTAACAAGAACATTTCCCAGGACATAGACATATCTGATATTGGCAGAAAGTTTAAATTCTTGTTAATCTATCTGCACTGTCCAATTTACAGTAGCTATTTCAGTGAAATAATACCATGCTATTGTTTGAGGGGAGTGCACAATTTTGAACATGAAAAGTTATTAATTAACAAATTAGGCACATTTGGCCAGTCTTTTTACAGATTTTTTTACAGAAATGCAATGGTTCATTGGATCATTCTAAAACTTTAGACGTACACTGGTGCCATCTAGTGGCCAAAATATAAATTGCACATGGGCTGGAATAATACATTATGGCCTTTCTCTTGCATTTCAAAGATGATGGTACAAAAAAATATTTTACCAGATCTATTGTGTTATATTCTACTACATTCCTTTCACATGTCCATAAACTTCAAAGTGTTTCCTTTTAAATGGTAAATTTGGGTATGTCATTTTAGGAGAACATTTTAAAAAGGGGCTAATCCTTAAGAGGTTTTAATCTATAATGGTATTAATAAAACTCTAAGAACATAAATCTGAATTATCACATTTAGACCTTTCATCGCTTTTTAAAACATTTGACCAGGTGTTCATCCATCAGTTTGTCTATTCAAGTGGAATAAAGAAAACATGTGTTCTTTCCACATATATATCTTCCAATGGTCTATGCCAGCCATGCGAAGATTATTACGGTTGGCACTGATCTGTAGATTTCCTCAGCACATTCAAGTAATTATTGTTCAAGTGCATGATAATGATAGCTACTTCACTAAATTAGCTGTCTCCGGGACGTGGGCTAATTTACTGCAAAAAAAATTAAGTGTACTCTTGTCTGCCATTTTGAAAGGGAGAGTTATTCTCTTAGTTGATATTTGCTAAAGCAACAAAAGCCAAACTAAATAAAAAACACTATCCTCTGATCCAGTGTTTGGACTACAATGATTGGAGGGCAACAGGTGGTCAGAAGTCATAATTGACATTGTGCAATTGTCCTGGTGCATTTTTGTGTGAAAATGCTTTGTAAAGCCTAAAGGAAATGTTTAAATGTATGTTTTGCAACTTCTTACTTTGTTTTGCTACCGTAAGCCTACAAGAAGAAACAAATAACCATTATAAAATGACTGCACCTTACATTTCAACCGTTTTTTTTGACGATTGTGTTGTTTTGCGTACATGCTCTTAAATTATTCCACTGATGATGTTATTAGTTGACAATTAGTGTAAGAAGATAAACAGTGTTTATCAGCTGCTGAATGACAAGGAAGTGACCTTAGGCCTGTTAATTAGTGCTGTATGCATAACGGCTCATTAAAGATGGGTTACACGCAAAGATGCTTGTAGCAATTACATCTTGTAATTTGTGAGACGGTTTTAATGAATGACTCAAAGGGGTTCATTCATGCCTTAAAGAGTGCTGTTAATTGTTGTGAATGAATCACTAAAACCACAATTAATAGATGATGCACACAGACAGTAGCACATTAAAGGGTAGAATGTATTTTTATAACAAGCAGGTAGAGATATGATATTAATTGCAAGAAATATAATGTTCCAGGTCAGGAGGAGAGAAGTGGTTTGGGTTGATAGACTAATGTTTGTGCTCATGACCTTACTCTACCCCTATCTCTTTCTATCTACCCCTGTCTCTTTCTCTCTTCCCCTATCTCTTTCTCTCTACCCCTGTCTCTTTCTATCTACCCCTATCTCTTTCTCTCTACCCCGATCTCTTTCTCTCTACCCCTGTCTCTTTCTCTCTACCCCTGTCTCTTTCTCTCTACCCCTGTCTCTTTCTCTCTACCCCTGTCTCTTTCTCTCTACCCCTATCTCTTTCTACCTACCCCTGTCTCTTTCTCTCTACCCCTGTCTCTTTCTCTCTACCCCTATCTCTTTCTATCTACCCCTGTCTCTTTCTCTCTACCCCTGTCTCTTTCTGTCTACCCCTGTCTCTTTCTGTCTACCCCTGTCTCTTTCTCTCTACCCCTGTCTCTTTCTCTCTACCCCTATCTCTTTCTATCTACCCCTGTCTCTTTCTCTCTACCCCTGTCTCTTTCTCTCTACCCGTCTCATTCTCTCTACCCCTGTCTCTTTCTCTCTACCCCTGTCTCTTTCTCTCTACCCCTGTCTCTTTCTCTCTACCCCTGTCTCTTTCTCTCTACCCCTATCTCTTTCTATCTACCCCTGTCTCTTTCTCTCTACCCCTATCTCTTTTTATCTACTTCTACACCTGCATTGCTTGCTGTTTGGGGTTTTAGGCTGGGTTTCTGTACAGCACTTTGAGATATCAGCTGATGTACGAAGGGCTATATAAATACATTTGATTTGATTTGAAAGAGACAAGGGTAGAGAGAAAGAGACAGGGGTAGAGAGAAAGAGACAGGGGTAGAGAGAAATCAAATCAAATCAAATGTATCTACCCTTGTCTATCTACCCCTGTCTCTTTCTATCTACCCTTGTCTATCTACCCCTGTCTCTTTCTCTCTACCCCTGTCTCTTTCTCTCTACCACTGTGTCTTTCTCTCTACCCCTGTCTCTTTCTATCCACCCCTGTCTCTTTCTCTCTACCCCTATCTCTTTCTATCTACCCCTGTCTCTTTCTCTCTACCCCTATCTCTTTCTATCTACTTCTACACCTGCATTGCTTGCTGTTTGGGGTTTTAGGCTGGGTTTCTGTACAGCACTTTGAGATATCAGCTGATGTACGAAGGGCTATATAAATCAATTTGATTTGATTTGAAAGAGACAGGGGTAGAGAGAAACAGACAGGGGTAGAGAGAGACAGGGGTAGAGAGAAAGAGACAGGGGTAGAGAGAAATCAAATCAAATTTATCTACCCTTGTCTATCTACCCCTGTCTCTTTCTATCTACCCTTGTCTATCTACCCCTGTCTCTTTCTCTCTACCTGCCTCTTTCTCTCTAC
This sequence comes from Oncorhynchus kisutch, assembly GCF_002021735.2. Classification (NCBI taxonomy): domain Eukaryota; kingdom Metazoa; phylum Chordata; class Actinopteri; order Salmoniformes; family Salmonidae; genus Oncorhynchus; species Oncorhynchus kisutch. The sequence continues at coordinate 24,202,626 of NC_034194.2, read as the reverse complement.
CCCTGTCTCTTTCTCTCTACCTGTCTCTTTCTCTCTACCCCTGTCTCTTTCTATCTACCCTTGTCTATCTACCCCTGTCTCTTTCTCTCTACCTGTCTCTTTCTCTCTACCCCTGTCTCTTTCTCTCTACCTGTCTCTTTCTCTCTACCCCTGTCTCTTTCTCTCTACCCCTATCTCTTTCTCTCTACCCATCTCTTTCTCTCTACCCCTGTCTCTTTCTATCTACCCTTGTCTATCTACCCCTGTCTCTTTCTCTCTACCTGTCTCTTTCTCTCTACCCCTGTCTCTTTCTATCTACCCTTGTCTATCTACCCGTCTCTTTCTCTCTACCCCTGTCTCTTTCTCTCTACCCCTGTCTCTTTCTCTCTACCCCTGTCTCTTCTCTCTACCACTATCTCTTTCTCTCTACCCCTATCTCTTTCTCTCTACCCCTGTCTCTTTCTCTCTACCCCTGTCTCTTTCACTCTACCCCTGTCTCTTTCTATCTACCCCTGTCTCTTTCTATGTACCCCTGTCTCTTTCTATCTACCCCTGTCTCTTTCTCTCTACCCCTGTCTCTTTCTCTCTACCCCTGTCTCTTTATCTCTACCCCTATCTCTTTCTCTCTACCCCTGTCTCTTTCTCTCTATCCCTGTCTCTTTCTATCTACCCCTGTCTCTTTCTCTCTACCCCTGTCTCTTTCTATCTACCCTTGTCTATCTACCCCTGTCTCTTTCTATCTACCCTTGTCTATCTACCCCTGTCTCTTTCTCTCTACCCCTGTCTATTTCACTCGACCCGTCTCTTTCTCTCTACCCCTGTCTCTTTCTCTCTACCCCTGTCTCTTTCTCTCTACCCCTATCTCTTTCTATCTACCCCTGTCTCTTTCTCTCTACCCCTGTCTCTTTCTCTCTACCCGTCTCATTCTCTCTACCCCTGTCTCTTTCTCTCTACCCCTGTCTCTTTCTCTCTACCCCTGTCTCTTTCTCTCTACCCCTGTCTCTTTCTCTCTACCCCTATCTCTTTCTATCTACCCCTGTCTCTTTCTCTCTACCCCTATCTCTTTTTATCTACTTCTACACCTGCATTGCTTGCTGTTTGGGGTTTTAGGCTGGGTTTCTGTACAGCACTTTGAGATATCAGCTGATGTACGAAGGGCTATATAAATACATTTGATTTGATTTGAAAGAGACAAGGGTAGAGAGAAAGAGACAGGGGTAGAGAGAAAGAGACAGGGGTAGAGAGAAATCAAATCAAATCAAATGTATCTACCTTTGTCTATCTACCCCTGTCTCTTTCTATCTACCCTTGTCTATCTACCCCTGTCTCTTTCTCTCTACCCCTGTCTCTTTCTCTCTACCACTGTGTCTTTCTCTCTACCCCTGTCTCTTTCTATCCACCCCTGTCTCTTTCTCTCTACCCCTATCTCTTTCTATCTACCCCTGTCTCTTTCTCTCTACCCCTATCTCTTTCTATCTACTTCTACACCTGCATTGCTTGCTGTTTGGGGTTTTAGGCTGGGTTTCTGTACAGCACTTTGAGATATCAGCTGATGTACGAAGGGCTATATAAATCAATTTGATTTGATTTGAAAGAGACAGGGGTAGAGAGAAACAGACAGGGGTAGAGAGAGACAGGGGTAGAGAGAAAGAGACAGGGGTAGAGAGAAATCAAATCAAATGTATCTACCCTTGTCTATCTACCCCTGTCTCTTTCTATCTACCCTTGTCTATCTACCCCTGTCTCTTTCTCTCTACCTGCCTCTTTCTCTCTACCCCTGTCTCTTTCTCTCTACCTGTCTCTTTCTCTCTACCCCTGTCTCTTTCTATCTACCCTTGTCTATCTACCCCTGTCTCTTTCTCTCTACCTGTCTCTTTCTCTCTACCCCTGTCTCTTTCTCTCTACCTGTCTCTTTCTCTCTACCCCTGTCTCTTTCTCTCTACCCCTATCTCTTTCTCTCTACCCATCTCTTTCTCTCTACCCCTGTCTCTTTCTATCTACCCTTGTCTATCTACCCCTGTCTCTTTCTCTCTACCTGTCTCTTTCTCTCTACCCCTGTCTCTTTCTATCTACCCTTGTCTATCTACCCGTCTCTTTCTCTCTACCCCTGTCTCTTTCTCTCTACCCCTGTCTCTTTCTCTCTACCCCTGTCTCTTTCTCTCTACCACTATCTCTTTCTCTCTACCCCTATCTCTTTCTCTCTACCCCTGTCTCTTTCTCTCTACCCCTGTCTCTTTCACTCTACCCCTGTCTCTTTCTATCTACCCCTGTCTCTTTCTATGTACCCCTGTCTCTTTCTATCTACCCCTGTCTCTTTCTCTCTACCCCTGTCTCTTTCTCTCTACCCCTGTCTCTTTATCTCTACCCCTATCTCTTTCTCTCTACCCCTGTCTCTTTCTCTCTATCCCTGTCTCTTTCTATCTACCCCTGTCTCTTTCTCTCTACCCCTGTCTCTTTCTATCTACCCTTGTCTATCTACCCCTGTCTCTTTCTATCTACCCTTGTCTATCTACCCCTGTCTCTTTCTCTCTACCCCTGTCTATTTCACTCGACCCGTCTCTTTCTCTCTACCCCTGTCTCTTTCTCTCTACCCCTGTCTCTTTCTCTCTACCCCTGTCTCTTTGTACATTATATATCTGTCTTGCCTCTATTTCTCATCTCTCCCTCTCTCTCTCACCATTAAGCTATTCTTGCTCATAATCACAAACAGACCTCAGAAATCTCTATTTCATGAATCAGAGACTACAATGTGAGCCAGTCTATGGCGGGTGCCAAGACTGCTATTATAGTGGGCTCCCATGCTGACAGGCCGTATGGAGGGGGAGTGGTGGTTGGCCCAGGGTGTGTGCCGGGGTCATCTCTCAGTGTGCCACCCATTTTCCTTTCACCAATATAACACACTAATGAGGTTGTGTGTCTGAATCTGTTGAATTCTTTGGACCCCTGTCCCCGAACCATTATGAGATCCAGAATGGAGGGAGTGAATGAGAGAGAGACGGAAAGAGAGGAAGAGAGAGAGCGTGTTAAAGGGAAAGGTGGACGGGCGTATAATCGGTTTGAATAGATACTTGTCACATCTGGATTTCACATTTAAGACACATCTGAGCCAAGGATCTGCTTAGGGTTCAGCAGACTGTGTCTGTACTTTGGCGCAGGTCACCCAACAAAGTGGGACCATCAGACATGATGTTCAATCCTCTTTATTTATTTAGGATACGCTCACAGTGCAACACATCCCTCATATGTTGCATCCACCCCTAAAAGCATTTTCTGTATATATCTATTGGCCTACGACAGTGCCAATGAGTGATGCATGGGATCTTGTTTTTTCATTAGGCCTTTCTTTTGAGATTTGTCAAATGTATTAACAGGAAGGATCGTCAGGGAAATATTGCCACGTACTGAACCTTTGTGGCTGTTGTGCAACAAAAATAGTAATTTCCAAAGAGATGAATCCCCAAAAGCCTGAATAAAACACTTTTCAATTTTCTTTTGTGTTCCAAATGCCCCCCTATTGTGTCCAAGATCCTCTATCATGTGAACCACATGTAAATCTATAGGCTTATGTCTCCTCGTGGCATGATAAACGGTTGACATACCAAGCCTAACAAAAATCTTATGGGGGGAAGGATGCGTTTGATTGATTGGTTATCATTTCCACTGACAGCACATCTGTGTGAGGAGGCAAGTTTAACTACATAGAGCCCATTATTATAGGGTGGTCTTATTACCAGTTTTTAGATTGGCAAGGAGGATGATGCTGTGGTCTGAGCTGCCTCCCTGCAACACGCTCAATATCCCTTTCTGGGCATCTTCACTCCAATGGCACGCGCTCATGTGGAATGTGCTTGGCTCCGCCAGTGTTAGCAGAGTGGCTAACCTCTCATCTTCTCCTCTAGATTTCCAGTATTTTTTTTATGTTTTAGAGGACATTGTTAAATTACAGTAGATTATGAACAGTTTTCACTCACTAAAGCTTTGTTTTTCTCCACAGGTTGTCTGGAATTTGAGGCAGTTTGTGGCTTTGCGATTGGTCTAGAACCAACCCTGTTAAATTATGTTGGGAGAGAAAGTGAGACATTTAATTTAGTTTTGCAAACATAAATAGGTTGAATACTACAGTAATTACCAACCAAAATATCTGTGCAACTGAGTTTCCTGTGAAATCTCATTTCAGTAAATTGGGAGCTTGATGTGGATCCATGGGCTTATTCAGTAGGGCGATAACATTACATACAAAGTGTTCAAATATTTAAATGACAGTAAAAAATGGAAAATGACATATGCTACATATCACAATGTCTCTACTGAAGAATACATTTTATATCAAAAAGAGAAGCCAGGAGAATATAGAACCATCTGGCTGTCAACACAAAGCCAAGAAACAACGTTATCTTTTTTAAATTATTATAAATGAAAGTGGATGTTATTATTTTATTCACAGTCATCACTGGATTCTAACTCTGTAATCCTCTAGATGGAATGTGTGTGTGTGTGTGTGTGTGTGTGCGAGCATCTATAAGCATGTTTGTGTCATACTCTATGGAGTCTCTGGCCATCTAATTCGACGGTTAACTACTAAAACAACATTCAAAGAGTTAAAGCCTTGTTATGAGGAGGCCCCTGTGAGAAATCACACACTTCTCATTGCTGTACATTGTCCTCGCCAAGGACTACATGTTCTTGGGGATTTCTTCAGGACAAGGTCATTATTCACGGGGAAAGTGAGGACACAGTACAGAGGAACACCAAAAACCTCCAATGAATAGTGAGAGTGAGGCTCTACAGGCCAAGACAGCCAATCAAGTGAAAGGGTGACCGTAATTGTAACCAATCAACTGCTAGCTAGAACATGTAGTATAAGTCATTAGAGTTTTTGAGAAAACAATTATTTTAAATTCAGTTTCTCTAATTGAGTTGAATGAAATAACACCTTTACTTTTTTTGATTGATTCCTCTCAATGACCCTGTGTGCAAACTGAGCAGGCAGCAATTTTGTAACAGGTTGTTACAACAACGACCTAATGTAAAATATACAGTAATGTGTTGTAAGCAGTTTATTATTGAAAGAAAATAGAACAAATATGTGTCCTCCCTAATGTTGCTCTTGGGAAGGTATTCCGTCAGGTGAACAGCAAACAAACATTACAGTCTGGCCAACATCATGTATTTCAACTCATCAGAATTCAACAACACATTCATGGTTTTCAAACTATGCAAACCATGAACATGCTGCCATCTACTGTTTTGACTGTTAATTCAAGTCTGACAGCCTATATCTCCAGCTTGACTCACACATACACATGTTTGTGGTTAAATTGATTGAATCCATGTTTTCAATTACAGGAGGGTGAAAGAGTTTTTGTCTCCTAACATAATGGATGTAATAGTGGATGTAAATGCCAATTTCCTTTTAAATGTCCAGACATTACATTTAGAGGGTGAAAGCAGGATTTATCACTCAGGGTACAGTGCTTCACTAGGCCTGTTTGTGTACCCACATAGGTCAGAGGTTAAACAAGCAGGGAAATCAGAACGTAACAGTGATTCCTGGAAATACTTACTGCACATTACAAAATGAGTGAATCGTGTTCAGTTTTTATTACATTTTACAGCCAGGTTCTGGCGTGAATAGGATTATAAACTCAAACACACAAATACAGACAAAGAAACACACACACATACACACACACATACACACACACACATACACACACACATACACACACACACATACACACACAGAGAGTTTCCAGATCTCCATAGGGAGTGCATGAAGGTTTACTGGCATCAAACAGACGTTCACTGGAATGGGTCAACGCCCAGAGAAAGAGAGCCAGAAAGAAGAACTCCATCTTGTCTAACAAGGGAGTGCTGAAATTCATCAGGGGGTTAGTCAGTCTGTTTTGGTGGCTCCCTCCTGGACTCATTTGTTTTGACCTCAACAACGTTCCCATCGTATCATGGTGAGGTTTTGACCTCTAGAAGGGATGGGAAGAGATATGACCTATAGATGACCAGTCAGAACTATGCACTATTGTTGTACAGTACTCAGTAGTGGTGCATGGGTAAAATCACTAGGGAAGTCAAGGCAGTAAAAAAGCCATATTACAACCTATGTTGTGATAATTGCATTGTTTGACCTATAACGCATTCGTTCATACGCCATGGTGATATACAATAAGGCAGAGACAACAAAAAGACAACAGTCACACAGTGGCGGAATAAATTCAACTACACATGTCTGTTTCATCACAAAACCGCAAAGCAACATCTGTCCCTTGAAGTCCACAAAGCAAATATTTCATACCAACAGTTAAATCATGCGTAAAAAATACCAATTTTTACTCGCCCTACTTGTAGACTAGTTGAACTCCAATGCCATCCTCCTCTCTTTCATGTTGTCAAAACGATCTATGGCTCTGTCATACAGTACACTTTTAGTTTTTGTTGTCATAAGCTACCTAGCTAAAATGCTTGCTAGCCTGAATTCCTCGCATTGGCAACAATGAACCAGCTAACTTATCTAGCTAGCTACATATTGAACTTCAATCGTCTCAGGCCAGTGGCACAACATATTCATTTATGGTTCAGATCAGAATCGGCATCATAATCATTGGCCTGTACAGAGAATTAAGTTCAAATCCCCATCTCCATCCATGGCTTAGGAAAGTGCCGATTTAGCAAGCTAGCTACTGCAGGACATCAACACAAGCTAGCTACTGCAGGACATCAACACAAGCTAGCTACTGCAGGACATCAACACAAGCTAGCTACTGCAGGACATCAACACAAGCTAGCTACTGCAGGACATCAACACAAGCTAGCTACTGCAGGACATCAACACAAGCAGACCAGAAACAGATACGCTTTTCTGAAAATGACATTTAGCAAAGGAAGTGATTTGATTGGTATGCAGTCAATTCCAGACTGACCTCCCTTGGGGGGCGTTCTGCTGCAACCCAGGGACAACTGATTGGCTAATTATGTTTTATTTCTTGTATCAAGGGAGACAAATGCTCGCTGGTATCAATCAATCAAATGCTACAGTGGCAACATGTTATTCCTTTAGAGTCTCAGTATGTATTATGACACAAGATAATGGGAAAACATGCATAGGCCTATGACATGAACGTTGTGTTCATCTGGAAAACATACTGTATTACTGCAATAGAAATACCTGTCATTAAATGTAGGCCTTTACTACTGGTAAACAGAAACTTTATTATAATATTTGGCCATCAAATTGTCATTGCATACTGTAACAAAGAGACTATACACTGTGTCAAAGTCCCAAGCTGTGATCTTGTCAACCAATAACAACAGGTTGAGGAAAGTTCCAGTCGAGCGCTAGCGTTCATCAGCCCTTGACTTCCGATTTCAGGTGTTGGGGATGAGCTGTTTGAGTGGGCTGGGAGATGGTGCAGTCACCAGCAGGGGACTTCCTAACACAGGCGTCCTTATGTATTGTTACTGATAGAGAATTGTACAATGCAGGTTCGTGGACAACTCTGCTAGGGGAGAAGCTTAAACAACATGTATTCTCTTTTCTGATTTACTGAAATTAGATACCATACTGTAGTGTTTGTTGTCTTTGTATTCCCCCGCCCCTATATTTGAAGCACGACTCTACCAGGGGACCTGCTGGGCCAGCACCCACAGTTCTGCCAGCGCCTGCTTCTGGGTCTGCTGTTCAGACTACTCCATTGAGGACTGCATTCAACTTGTTGTCATTGGTAAATATAAACTTCTTTGTCACAACATTTTCCTCAACTACAGTGGCTCTGCCGCAATGATAGAACACCGATTCAGATAATCCTTTTGACAGGGGACTTGGTTACCTCTGTTCTTTGTGACTATGAGTTTAAAAAATATATATTTTGCAGTTCAAAAGGCAAAGTTTTGGGGGCTCTCATGTGACTGCAGCAAGAACAAACCTTAACTTGGCAAGGAAGCCTGCTCGGGTAAATTAAATGCAGGCTAACTTGTCAAAAGCTTGGTTTGTGGCCTCCCAAGTGGTGCAGCAGTCTAAGACACTGCATTATAGTGCTAAAGGTGTCACTACAAGCCCGGGTTCAATCCCTGGCTTTATCACAACCGGCTGTGATTGGGAGTCCCGTAGGGTGCCGCACAATTGGTAGAGCGTCATCTGGACGCATGCCTCCCGAGCCCTTTGGGGAGTTGCAGCAATGAGACAAGATTGAAATTGTGGTGATTTTTTTGTTTGTTACAAATCTGGGTTTGTATTGATCTGTGTTTATAACAGTATAACCTTAAATAATCTTCATGCAACTACATATTTTTACACACACAAACTGTCTGTAGCCCAGCCAAGTTGTCTACAAACTCTGTGAGTGCCTCAACCCATACTCTGGCCTCTTTGAGTCTGATATTGTGCCTACTACATCTTGCACTGTTGTCATTTTAGAACTAATACCTAGAACTTACAGTGCCTTCAGAATGTATTGTCTTTTTCTCACTTTGTTACGTTAGTCTTATTCTAAAATGTATTAAACTAATTTTTTTCCCTCATCAATCTACACACAATAACCCAGAATGACAAAACAAAACAGTTTTTTAGAAATAATTTGTCACGTCCTGACCTTAGTTCCTTTTTTATGTCTCTATTTTAGTTTGATCAGGGCGTGGGTTGGGGTGGGCATTCTATGTTTTGTATTTCTGGTTTTGGCCTGGTATGGTTCCCAATCAGAGGCAGCTGTCAATCGTTGTCTCTGATTGAGAACCATACTTAGGCAGCCTGTTTTCTCACTATGGGTTGTGGGTAGTTGTTTTCTGTATTTGTATTAGTTACCAGACGGAACTGTTTCGGTTGTTCTTTTAGTTGACTTTGTATTGTAGTGTTCAGTTGAATAAAATGACGAACACTTACCACGCTGCATATTGGTCCGATCCTTCCCACTCTTCCTCAGAAGAGGAAGAAAACCGTTACATATTTGCTAATTTACGGATGGAAATATTACAATTACATAAGTTTTCAGACCCTTTACTCAGTACTTTGTTGAAGCACCTTTGGCAGCAATTACAGCCTCGAGTCTTATTAAGTCTTATTAAACAATCCAAAAGGGGTAGGCAAGAGAATGGTCGTGGACAGGCAAAAGGTCAAAACCAGTCCAAGAGGTACAGAGTGGTAGGCAGGCTCAAGGTCAGGGCAGGCAGGATGGTCAGGCAGGCGGGTTCAGAAAACAGGCAAGGGTCAAAACCGGGAAGACTACCAAAAGAGAATAGAAGCAGGAGTACGGGAAAAACGCTGGTTGACGTGAAAAACAAACCAGACGAACTGGCACAGAGAGACAGGAGAAACAGGGATACAATACACCAGGGATAATCAACGACACCTGGAGGGAGTGGAGACAATCACAAGACAGGTGAAACAGATCAGGGTGTGACACTGTCAGGTTGGATGGGTAGTGTCGCTGCACAGCTATTTTCAGGTCTCTCCAGAGATGTTCGATCGAGTTCAAGACCAAGCTGTGGCTGGGTCACTCAAGGACATTCAGAGACGTGTCCCGAAGCCACTCCTGAGTTGTCTTGGCTATGTGCTTAGGGTTTCCTGTTGGAAAGTGAACCTTTGGCCCAGTGTGAAGTCCTGAGTGCTCTGGAGTAGGTTTTCATCAAGGATCTTTCTGTACTTTGATCCGTTCATCTTAGCATCGATCCTGACTAGTCTCCCAGTCCCTGCCGCTGAAACACATCCCCACAACATGATGCAACCACCACCATGCTTCACCGTAGGGATAGTGCCAGGTTTCCTCCAGATGTGACGCTTGGCATTCAGGCCAAAGAGTTCAATCTTGGTTGCCTTTCAACAAACTCCAAGCGGGCTATCATGTGCCTTTTACTGAGGAGTGGCTTCCATCTTGCCACTCTACGATTAAGGCCTGATTGGTGGAGTGCTGCAGTGAAGGTTGTCCAGCTCCACAGAGGAACTCTAGAGCACTGTCAGAGTGATCATCAGGTTCTTGGTTACTTCCCTGACCAAGGCCCTTCTCCCCCGATTGCTCAGTTAGGCCGGGCGGCCAGCTCTAGGAAGAGTCTTGGTGGTTCTAAGCTTCTTCCATTTAAGAATGATGGAGGTCACTGTGTTCTTTGGGACCTTCAATGCTGCAGAAATTTTTGGTACCCTTCCCCATATCTGTGCCTCAACACAATCCTGTTTCGGAGCTCTACGGACAGTTCCTTCGGCCTCATGGCTTGGTTTTTGCGCTGACATGCACTGTCAACTGTGGGACCTTATATAGACAGGTGTCTGCCTTTCCAAATCACGTCCAATTGCATTTATCATAGGTGGACTCCAATCAGGTTGTAGAAACATCTCAAGGATGATCAATGGAAACAGGATGCACCTGAGCTCAATTTCGAGTCTCATAGCAAACCGTCTGAATACTTATGTAAATAAAGTATTTCTGTTTTATTTTTATACATTTGCAAAAAAAAATCTATAAATCTGTTTTCACTTTGTCATTGTGGGGTATTGTAGATTGCTGAGGAAAAAGTTGTTTTTTTTGTGCCTATTTTAGGGTAAGGCTTTAACGTAACAAATTGTGGGAAAAGACAAGGGGTCTGAATACTTTCCGAAGGCACTGTACATCAATCAAAACATGATGGAGAAAGAAAATTGTCGGTATTCATATCAATATTCTTCTGTATTTCCTTCATCATTTCAGCACGATGTGCCTAGAAAGCCTGTTCGTGTAAATGTTATATAGCTTAACCTGTCAATAGGGGGCAGCAGGTAGCCTAGTGGTTAGAGTGTTGGACTAGTAACTGAAATGGTTGCAAGATCAAATCCCCGAGCTGACAAGATAAAAATCTGCTGTTCTTCCCCTGAACAAGGCAGTTAACCCACTGTTCCTAGGCTGTCATTGAAAATAAGAATTTGTTCTTAACTGACTTGCCTAGTTAAATAAAAATGGCTTTTTTGATTACCTATGTATTTGTTTTTAATACTGTTTACTCATAAATCCTTTTCATATTAGGTTATATAATAATCAGCCATTTGCACTTTCTACCGGCCCCTCTCCAGCCCTGCTTACGGGCCTCCATGAAGACCACCTCACCTTTCTCCCAGACCTCCTCTGTTACAGCCTTTGTGAAGACCACCTCACCTTTCTCCCAGACCTCCTCTGTTACAGCCTTTGTGAAGACCACCTCACCTTTCTCCCAGACCCCCACTGTTACAGCCTTTGTGAAGACCCCCTCACCTTTCTCCCAGACCCCCTCTGCTACAGCCTTTGTGAAGACCACCTCACCTTTCTCCCAGACCCCCTCTGCTACAGCCTTTGTGAAGACCACCTCACCTTTCTCACAGACCCCCTCTGTTACAGCCTTTGTGAAGACCACCTCACCTTTCTCCCAGACCCCCTCTGTTACAGCCTTTGTGAAGACCACCTCACCTTTCTCCCAGACCCCCTCTGCTACAGCCTTTGTGAAGACCAACTCACCTTTCTCCCAGACCCCCTCTGCTACAGCCTTTGTGAAGGCCACCTCACCTTTCTCCCAGACCTCCTCTGTTACAGCCTTTGTGAAGACCACCTCATCTTTCTCCCAGACCCCCTCTGTTACAGCCTTTGTGAAGACCACCTCACCTTTCTCCCAGACCCCCTCTGTTACAGCCTTTGTGAAGACCACCTCACCTTTCTCCCAGACCTCCTCTGTTACAGCCTTTGTGAAGACCACCTCACCTTTCTCCCAGACCCCCTCTGCTACAGCCTTTGTGAAGACCACCTCACCTTTCTCCCAGACCTCCTCTGTTATAGCCTTTGTGAATACCACCTCATCTTTCTCCCAGACCCCCTCTGTTACAGCCTTTGTGAAGACCACCTCACCTTTCTCCCAGACCTCCTCTGTTACAGCCTTTGTGAAGACCACCTCACCTTTCTCCCAGACCTCCTCTGTTATAGCCTTTGTGAATACCACCTCACCTTTCTCCCAGACCCCCTCTGCTACAGCCTTTGTGAAGACCACCTCACCTTTCTCCCAGACCTCCTCTGTTATAGCCTTTGTGAATACCACCTCACCTTTCTCCCAGACCTCCTCTGTTATAGCCTTTGTGAATACCACCTCACCTTTCTCCCAGACCCCCTCTGCTACAGCCTTTGTGAAGACCACCTCACCTTTCTCCCAGACCCCCTCTGCTACAGCCTTTGTGAAGACCACCACTGTCTCTGCTGTCTCTCAGGGCACCGCCAGCTCTGGTAGAGCTTCTGTAAGTGCTCTCTTCTGCTATAGCCTTGAAGAGGAACCTCAGTACATAACACACTGTCATTTCTTAACGAATAGCATTACATCCATTAAAACATGGCAGAAACAAAACTATGTGTCAGTGTTTTGATGTAGATATTGTAATCATATTCATTTATTTTTGTCTCGTTTTGCATTCTGTTGTCTTTTTCATTTTCAGGAGAGCTAATTGGTGTATGGACTATCTGCTCAGGCAGACTGAGAAGGCCATGCAGGACATGGACCCTGACTCGGAGGAGACTGATTTTGAGGACTATGCAATGGACATCCACAGTCGGTAGTCTTCTGGATGACTTCACCACCACTACTACTATGCAATGGACCTCACAGTTGGTAGTCTTCTGGATGACTTCACCACCACTACTGCCGACTTCTCTACTGCAATCCCCACCCAGGCTGCTCCCACTGCAGTCCAACCTGCTTCCTCCAGTGCCCAGTCTGCTGCCACCAGTACCTGGCCTACTTCCCCCACAGCCCAGTCTGCTGCCACCAGTACCTGGCCTACTTCCCCCACAGCCCAGTCTGCTGCCACCAGTACCTGGCCTACTTCCCCCACAGCCCAGTCTGCTGCCACCAGTACCTGGCCTACTTCCCCCACAGCCCAGTCTGCTGCCACCAGTACCTGGCCTACTTCCCCCACAGCCCAGTCTGCTGCCACCAGTACCTGGCCTACTTCCCCCACAGCCCAGTCTGCTGCCAGTCAACTACACCCATGCAAAAAACTTGATTGGTTTGATCAGTGGCAACGCGTCACTAGTTTCCAGTTTCCTTTTAATCTTTCTAAAATTAGGGTCTTGATTCAATCAGATTGAGCGTTACCCCGCGGTTGCTCTTGTGTGTCACAAACCACTCCCTTCCTTCCCCCTTCCCACTTGGCACACACTGGTTGAATCAACGTTGTGTCCACATCAATTCAATGAAATTACGTTGAACCAACGTGGATTAGACATTGAATTGAGGTCTGTGCCCAGTGGGTTATTATTCCTACCAAGTTAGAAGTTCAAAACGATGTTATGGGGGGGATTTAAAACCTGTCAATCTAGGGTCTATAGCCTACAACAGAACATCACGCCTTCAAGTGTTTGAACTTGTAACATGGCTGCAGGAACTTCTAATGTCGCTGCATGGGATTTGCCATGTCGGGTGGTTTCATTGCATCCAATGGCAATGTAGGTGATAACATTTTCACAGAAAGAGTGAAATTGCTTTCAATACCTCATGCTAATTTGCATTGCGTAGCAGTGGGGGCAATAAAGCAGAGGCATCCTATTAGAAGAGTTGGAGGCGTGGCTTTCAGTGTGTGAATGTCATTACAGTTAAAAGTGTTATGTTTTAATATTATCAAGCTTATACCTATACTCTGCCAGCACTGAATCCCAAATTATATTTGTATAAGTGCATGTGATATGAAAGACCATGGAAAGGTTTCCATTGTCTAGATTGCCACCATTTGGTTACAATATTGTAGCCAGTAAATTTGAACTATTATAAAGAATGTATTTGGTAAATCGTGAAATTAGTTCATGTTATGGAACCAACTTAATATCTTTATTTACAGGAAATGTATCTAATTGCTTGCAACCCAATTAAAGAAATTTGGATAGGTAACTCCAAAGTGAAAAATCTACTTTTATTTGTTTTACTTTTATTTATTAACCGTTATTTAACTAGGCAAGTCAGTTAAGAACAAATTCTTATTTACAATGAGGGCCTACCAAAAGGCCTCCTGCTGGGATTAAAAATAAAAATACATTGAGTTTATACAATATTAGTTTGTATCTATGTTGTTTGTTAGGTTTAACCAAATGGGAAAGCAAGTTGAGTGTTGAAGGAATAGGTTGCAACATGAAATATAGATTTGTTAATAATAAAATATAACAGTTGGCATTTAATCATAAATTTGGTTTCAACAAATGTAGTTAGGTTTACTCAACAACAAAAAATAACTGATTTACTTGTAACCAGTTTTTAAAAAATTGGGGGGTACATATCAAAAACTCTGGTGATGATCAGGTGTACTTTGCATACCACTTGTTTGGTTCAACCTGGTCTTGCGCAAGACGGGATGAGGTTGTGTAATATGTTTAAGCAGAAAGGTGAACACTCCCGCTTTAGTACGTGCTTGGACAAGGCACGAGCTTGTTTGTACAGTAGAACATTGAATTGTTCTTACTTCGAGCTTCTGGACATTTGAGCACTGCGTGAACATGGATTGGTAACGTGGGACCCATTTACATCCTGAATACAGTTTTGGAATGCCTGCTAGGGTAGTGTTTTGAAAGCAAAAACCAACAATATGACTAACAAAGGTGTAGATGCCACTAGAATTCTAGAGAAGGGTCCGGAATACCTTCGGAAACAGATGGAACTGGAGAGCGAAGAGACGGGACGCATGAGTGCAGTGGAGATGCTTGCCGCAAGTAAAAAACAGTATGTCAAAAGTCAACAGGTGTTCAACTCGATACAGGAGCCCGTGGTTAGTTTTGGATCTGCCTCTGTTAGTAGTAACGGATCGTCTAATCGGAGCTCCAACATGAACTGTAGGAACAGTGGGAGGAATTCGCCTGCGGGTACAAGCAGTGTGCAAGGAGGGCCTTCGCCGCCGGAGGACAAAAATGCGGTGCATCGGACGAGCTCCAAAAGAAGAGACTCACTTTTACTGTACCGGCAGAAATGTGAATTTGTGAAAGCATCGACGCGTCAGAAAAATAAACTGAATTTGGGACGCAGGTTGTTGCTCGGCTCTCTGGATAAGGCAAGTTTACTACCTGAGGCATCAGGTAAGGAATGTGAGGCAGAGGAAATGTATACCAAATTTACGACACCCGAAGGACTTGCCAAGGAATGTGATTCAAAGGCTGGCTATTCGAAACCCATACAGCCAGAAACACAATCTCTATCTACAGATAAAGAATGGACGGACATAAAAGTGTCCCCAGGTGTGATGCAGAGACCCACTCACAAAAGAGTAGCGGAAGTTCAGAGGAGGACTCGCAAAGGGGTCGGACGTTCTCACTCTGACATCAGCTCAAGATATTCCAAAAACTTTGCCGACTTTGATGCCTTCTTCAAATACTGCGGACTGAATGGCGAAGTCATAGAGTCCCTGGGCAAAGATAACTTTTCCGCATGTTCGGATGAACGTGTCAATAAAATCCGAAGCGTCAGCATCTCGACGTCAGATGGCGGGTTCACACGGAATAGTGGCGAGGACAGTAACGAAGGATTACTGGAAGAGGAGATGCATGAAACTGTTCGACAGGGGACATCGGTCATTGAGCGCAATGCCAGGATTATAAAATGGCTGTACAGCTGTAAAAATGCCAAAGAGTCTGGGAAGAAATTACGAGATCTAAACTGACATTTCTGTATTCAACGCCTACATATAGGCTTATTTAGCAGTGTAGGCCTCTCTATTAGGTTCTGCCTATAGGCTGCCTGTTTTAGGCCCAGTCCTACAACATAACCTTAGCTATTCCTTACCCACTAAAATGTTAAACTGCGTCTGCCTCTGAAATACTACATGACATTCCTGGCCTTCGCACAATGTTTTCTTGGCTATTGCACAATAGGTTATATGTTTGTGTGTGTGTGTGTGTGTTTTTGTTTTACTATCCTTGTGCGGAACAGAAGTCCTCACAAGGATAGTAAAATAAGGACAATTCAGATAAGTGGAGGAAATGTTGCTTGTTCCCACAAGGAAAAAATGCAATTTTAGACATAGGTGTTTGGGTTACAATTAGGGTTAGGGAAAACATGATTTTGAATGAGAATCAATTGTTTGGTCCCAACAAGGATAGTAAAAACAAACGTGTGTGTGATTTCACTGATCACTACTTCGCTGATAAAACACGTTTATTGGTTGTGTGTGAACGCTTATGTGTTAGTACAAATGTTACAAGTCCAAATAGTCAACCAAGACAATCTGTGAGGTCTATCTTTGGACTAGGTTTTATTATTGCTGTTCTTTTTTATAGACATGACCTGTATTTCTGGTGGAAATAGACCTTTGTACAGTATGTGTTCTTATGTCAATTAAACCGTTAACCTCTTCCGGATTACAATTTCATGAACAGTTCTATTGGAATGCCAAAGCACATCTAGTTACTGCCACATTGTAGAATCATTAAACAGGTCACTCAATACTGGGCATAAATATCATTGTCTGAGCTCGAGGCAATCGGAACAAAAGTTTCTTGTCTCTCGGGCAGGTAGTCATGAAGCAGCCATGAGAGAGTGCACCTGGTCATTTGAAAATGTATTAGGTTAAAGGTCAATGATGGAATGTAACTGAATATCTCTTCCTTTTTTTTTCTTGCACATTCCGTCACTAGCACTCGTCTCAATTTCCCTCTCTCTCTGTTCTCCCCTCAACCCTACCTTCTTCACTCCCTGTAATTACAGCTCACAGGCAGTAACATGACAGGAAGAAAAGTGAGGGGGAGAGAGAGAACACAGAATCACACACTCCTGTGTGTATATGGATTATACATTCTTTATACACATGTCCATCTGTTAGCACACACATCCCACTGGGCACAAGCTGGTTGAATCAACGTTGTTTCAATGTAATTTGTCAATGTATTGTGATGTGGAATCCATGTGGAAAATACATTTGATTTGAAAAAAGTAATCCACGTTAACTGTTTGTTTTGAGGGTGAAATTTCAACCACAGAATTATGTCATCATGGTAACCAATTTTTAACATAGACAAACCTTGTATTAAATATGTTGAAGGTGTACATTTGAAACAACATCAGATCTTCAACATTATATCCACTATCAAAAAACTAAACAATAGGTTGAGCAGTACCTCCTACTGGAGATTTGAGCTATCTACATCTATCCATTATGTCCCCCCTCCAGGGTTTTAACCAAGCCCTGCCCCACTTATCTTTGATATTTGTCACCCACTACTACCAATGTGCTATCGTGAGAATGATTATTGAGAGATCTCTTAATAAGTGGGCGACAGGTAGCCTATCGGTTAAGAACGTTGGGCCAGAAACTGAAAGGTTGCTGGTTCCAATACACCAGGTGAAAACTGTCAATGTGCCCTTAAGCAAGGCACTTAACCCTAACTGCTCTGATAAGTTACTTAGTCTGTTAAAGGACTAAAATGTAAATGTAGTGACTAGATTCACTGTAGCTATCAAAGTCATTCTAAAGGGAAGGCTTAACAGAGCAAATGAAGTGTAAGCAGACTTTACAAATCATCCAGTATATCATCAATGATACTATTTAGGCCTATATACTGTAGCATTTGCAAAGTCATCACCAGCTCTTGTTTTAAATTTAACCCCAGGGTTCAACTAAAAAGAAACAATACATATACAGTGCATTTGGAAAGTATTCAGACCCCTTGACTTTTCCCACATTTTTGTTACGTTACAGCCTTATTCTAAAATGGATTCAATTGGGTTTTTTCCTCATCAATCTACACACACATAATGACCAAGCAAAAACAGGGTTAGACATTTTAGCAAATTTATAACAAATGAAAAATAACACATTTACATATCACATTTACCCTTTTCTTTGTACTTTGTTGAAACACCCAAGATCTCTGGCTGGGCCACTCAAGGACATTCAGAGACTTGTCACTCCTGCGTTGTCAAACGGGCTGTCATGTGCCTTTTACTGAGGAGTGGCTTCCGTCAGACCACTCCACCATAAAGGCCGGACTGGTAGAGTGCTGCAGAGATGGTTGTCCTTCTCGAAGGTCCTCCCATCTCCACAGAGGAACTCTGGAGCTCTGTCAGAGTGACCATCGGGTTCTTGCTCACCTTATTGACCAAGGCTCTTCTGCCCTGATTGCTCAGTTTGGCCAGGCTGCCAACTCTAGAAAGAGTCTTGGTGGTTCCAAACGTCCTCCACTTAAGAATGATGAAGGCCACTGTGTTCTTGGGGACCTTCAATGCTGCAGAAATGTTTTGGTACCCTTCCCCATATCTGTGCATTGACTAAATCCTGTCTCGGAACTCTACAGACAATTCCTTCGACCTCATGGCTTGGTATTTGCTCTGATATGCACTGTCAACTGTGGGACCTTATATAGAAAGGTGTGTGCCTTTCCAAATCATGTCCAATCAATTGAATTTACCACAGGTGGACTCCAATCAGGTTGTAGAAACATCTCAAGGATGATCAATGGAAACAGGATGCACCTGAGCTCAATTTCCAGTCTCATAGCAAACCGTCTGAATACTGATGTAAATAAAGTATTTCTGGGGGTTTTCTTGTAATAAATTTGCTAACATTTCTAAAAACCTGTTTCGTTTTTTAATTATGGTGTATTGTGTGTAGATTGATGAAGATTGAATTTTATTTAATCAATTTTAGAATAAGGCTGTAATGTGGAAAAGATCAAGAGGTTTGAATACTTTCTGAATGCACTGTAGTAAGCCTAGGGTTTTCATGCTTTGATTGATGTCAAATGTAATCCTCATGTTAATAATGAATATGTTGGATTCACATCTCCATTTCAACCAAAAATCTAAGTTAAAGAATAGGACTAAATCAATCAAACTTTATTTAAAATGCAGTTAAAGTTTGATTTGATTTATTCCTATTCTTTAACTTAGATTTTTGGTTGAAATGGAGAATCCAATTGATCAAATATTATTTTGTAAACAAACTGGAATTAAAGTCAGACTAAGTCAGTGGCACATAATATACATCTTCTTCTTATGTTGATATTTGGTTGCGTTGACAACCAAACACAATTCAATATCACTTTTGCAATTCAGTAAACAGCTTATTAACTTGTCAACAATTTAACAAATAATATGTTGGATTAACGGTCTCCAACTAAACCAAAAATAAAAGTTAAAGAATAGAATTAGGCCAGTGGCTCTGATGAAACTATTCAAGCATTAGATACATCGCCTTTAAATGTTGATATTTGGTTGTGTTGTAAACCTAGTGATAACACATTGGGAATTTACAAAACTTCAGTCTTTTTGAGTGAGTGAATAAAGGTTTAAATCTTATTGATCAACATCTCAACCACAAATGACACACATTTTCACTTCAAAATAACGTGGTGTGCCAAGTGGGATGTTATTACACACGTTTATTTGCCAATTGTCCTAATCAGGCCATCATTAACGTCCCCTCCACTCACAAACGTGCTGTTTCCTGTCTGTTGTAGGCAGGTACACACTTTTCAGCCTCACCTATGTTATGGGCACACCCATGTCTCCTCCAGAGTTCCCTAGAAGGGGCTGACAGCAGCACAGGGACAAGTATCATCCTGCCTCTACACTCCCAAGCATTCAGAGGACTGCAACACTATTGTAAAAACCAATCCCACTTCCCTCCACTGTACCTGCACCCCACCATACCCCTGTCTGTACATTATGCCCTGAATCTATTCTACCACGCCCAGAAATCTGCTAATTTTATTCTCTGTCCCCAACCTCACTAGACGACCAGTTTTGATAGCCTTTAGCCGTACCCTCATTCTACTCCTCCTCTGTTCCTCGGGTGATGTGGAGGTTAACTCAGGCCCTGCGTGTCCCCAGGTACTCTCATTTGTTGACTGTAACCCGAAAAAGCGTTTGTTTCATGCATGTTAACATCAGAAGCCTCCTCCCTAAGTTTATTTTACTCAATGCTTTATCACACTCCGCCAACCCAATGTCCTTGCTGTGTCTGAATTCTGGTTTAGGAAGGCCACCAAAATTTTGAGATTTCCATAACTAACTACAACATTTTCCGTCCAAAAGAACTGCCAAAGGGGGAGGAGTTGCAATCTACTCCAGAGATAGACTGCAAAGTTCTGTCATACTATCCAGGTCTACGCCCAAACAGTTCGAGCTTCTAATTTTAAAAATGAATCTCTCCAGACATAAGTCTCTCATTTTGCCGCCTGTTATAGACCCCCCTCAACTCCCAGCTGTGCCCTGGACACCATATGTCAATTGATTGCCCCCCATCTATCTTCAGAGTTTGTACTGTTAGGTGACCTAAACTGTTATATGCTTAACACCCCGGCAGTCCTACAATCTAAGCTAGATGCCCTCAATCTCACACAAATGATCAAGGAACCCACCAGGTATAACCCTAAATCCGTAAACATGGGCACCCTCATAGATATTATTGTGACCAACTTCAAAATACTGTTTTCAATCAGGATCTCAGTGATCACTGCCTCATTGCCTGCATCCGCTATGGGTCCACGGTCAAACAACCACCCCTCATCACTGTCAAACGCTTCCTTAAACACTTCTGCGAGCAGGCCTTTCTATTCTACCTGGCCCAGGTATCCTGGAAGGATATTGACCAAATCCCGTCAGACGAGGATGCCTGGTCGTTCTTTAAAAGTAATTTCCTCACCATCTTAAATAAGCATGCCCCTTTCAAAAAATTTCGACTAAGAACAGATCTAGCCCTTGCTTCACTCCAGACCTGACTGTCCTTGACCAGCACAAAAACATCCTGTGGCGAACTGCACTAGCATTGAATAGTCCACTGCGATATGCAACTTTTCAGGGAAGTCAGGAACTAGCTTTTTCAAACCGAAATTTGCATCCTGTAGCTCTAACTCCAAAAAAGTTTTGGAACACTGTCCATGGAGAATAAGAGGACCTCCTCTCAGCTGCCCACTGCACTGAGGCTACCACCAATAAATCCACGATAATCGAGAATTTCAAGAAGCATTTCTCTACGGATGGCCATGCTTTCCTCCTGACTACCCCAACCCCAGCCAACAGCTCCACACCCCCCGCAGCTACTTGCCCAAGTCTCGCCCGCTTCTCCTTCACCCAAATCCAGATAGCAGATGTTCTGAAAGAGCTGCAAAACCTGGACCCGTACAAATCAGCTGGGCTAGACAATCTAGACCCTCTCTTTCTAAAATTATCCGTCGGCATTGTTGCAACCCCTATTACCAGTCTGTTCAACCTCTCTTCCATATCGTCCGAGATCCCTAAAGATTGGAAAACTGCCGCGGTCATCCCCCTCTTCAAAGGGGGTGACACTCTAGACACAAACTGTTATAGACCTATATCCATCCTACCCTGCCTTTCTAAAGTCTTCGAAAGCCAACTTAATAAACAGATCACTGACCATTTCGAAACCCACCGTACCTTCTCCGCTGCGCAATCCGGTTTCTGAGCTGGTCACGGGTGCATCTCAGCCACGCTCAAGGTACTAAACGATATCATAACCGCAATCGATAAAAGACAGTACTGTGCATCTGTCTTCATCGATCTGGCGAAGGCTTTTGACTCTGTCAATCAACGTATTCTTATCGGCAGACTCAACAGCCTTGGTTTCTCAAATGACTGCCTCGCCTGGTTCACCAACTACTTCTCAGACAGAGTTCAGCGTGGAACACTGTAAAGTGTGGAACACACTCAAACCGGAGGGCCTGTTGTCCGCACCTCTATGGGGTACCACAGGGTTCAATTCTCGGGCCGACTCTTTTCTCTGTATATATCAACGATGTCGCTCTTGCTGCTGGTGATTCCCTGATCCATCTCTACGCAGACGACACCATTCTGTAGACATCTGGCCCTTCTTTGGACACTGTGTTAACTAACCTCCAGACGAGCTTCAATGCCATACAACACTCCTTCCATGGCCTCCAACTGCTCTTAAACACGAGTAAAACCAAATGCATGCTTTTCAACCGTTCGCTGCCCGCACGCGCCCGCCCGATTAGCATCACTACTCTGGACGGTTCTGACTTAGAACATGTGGACAACTACAAATACCTAGGTGTCTGGCTAGACTGTAAACTATCCTTCCAGACTCATATTAAACATCTCCAATCCAAAATTAAATGTAGAATCGGCTTCCTATTTCGCAACAAAGCCTCCTTTATTCACACCGTCAAACATACCCTCGTAAAACTGACTATCCTACCGATCCTCGACTTTGGCGATGTTATTTACAAAATAGCTTCCAATACTCTACTCAGCAAACTGGATACAGTCTATCACAGTGCCATCCGTTTTGTCACCAAAGCCCCTTACACCCCCCACCACTGCGACTTGTATGCTCTAGTCGGCTGGCCCTCGCTACATATTTGTCGCTAGACCCACTGGCTCCAGGTCATCTATAAGTCTATGCTAGGTAAAGCTCCGCCTTATCTCACCTCACTGGTCACGATAACAACACCCACCCGTAGTACGCACTCCAGCAGGTATATATCACTGGTCATCCCCAAAGCCAACACCTGCTTTAGCTGCCTTTCCTTCCAGTTCTCTGCTGCCAATGACTGGAACGAAGTGCAAAAATCGCTGAAGCTGGAGACTTATATTTCCCTCACTAACTTTAAACATCAGCTATCTGAGCAGCTAACCGATTGCTGCAGCTGTACATAACCCATCTGTAAATAGCCCATCCAATCTACCTACCTCATCCCCATATTGTTTATATTTACTTTTCTGCTCTTTTGCACACCCATATTTCTACTTGCACATCATCATCTGCTCATCTATCACTCCAGTGTTAATTTACTAAATTATAATTACTCCTTTACTATGGCCTGTTTATTACCTTACCTCCTCACGCCATTTGCACACACTATATATAGACTTTCTTTTTTTCCGATTGTGTTATTGACTGTACTCTTGTTTATTCCAAGTGTAACTCTGTGTTGTTGTTTCTGTCGCACTGCTTTGCTTTATCTTGGCCAGGTCGCAGTTGTAAATGAGAACTTTTTCTCAACTAGCCTACCTGGTTAAATAAAGGTGAAATATATATATATATATATATATATATATATATATATATATATTAACTCCAGTTTAGAGCAAAGGCAGCACATTGCTACTAGTAGCAGCCTATTTGTGGTTTGATGTACATTTGAAGGTAGCCCCTAGGAGGCAGCATCAGATTGGAACTGGGTCTTGCTCTCCATAACAAACCTAAACAATATATGTGGCCAATGTCTTTCCTACTGTTTGAGCTGCTTATCTGCGTGAAGTTAGTTCTCATGATACATCCCATAGTAATATCTGATTTAAGAAAATCTGACTAAAACGAGATCACAAAATAAAAATATATTATGTGAATTGCATCAGGACATGCTTGCGGTCCAATGTAGAATGTTACTCACTCTGTGGAAGTGCCCTTACAACAAGGTGCCTGCTTGTGATCTGCTTCTCTGTCTATCTCTCTCTCTCTCTCTCTCTCTCACGCACCCATGCACACATGCACGCACACACACACACACACGCACACACACACACACACACACAAACACACACACACACAGATAGGGCCATTATTTTATGTATTTAAAAAGGCCTGGAGTTTGTGTGTGCATGTGCTGACACCTAAAAAAAAGAGACAATGTTGATGTAGTTCATCAAAATATTTATTGATTTAAATGTGCAGTAGAAGAATAATACACTTTACGAAGCCCCCTTAAATCTGCAGGAATGAGTCTTAGACAGTCCCGGACGATGCCATAGGGTGGTACTGTGGTGTCATGTCAGAAGTCAACTCCCACTCGCAATGGGTCCTAGTGCTGTCTGATGTCTGGCAGCACTCTTCACCAAAGCTTACCAGCTTTTGTCCACTTTACTTACCTGGTAGAACTTTGTAGCTGAATCCCAAATGTACCTTAGGGAAGTAAACACCAACTTACTATTGGAGCAGCCTGGTCCCAGAACTGTTTGTGCTCTTGTCAACTCCAATGATGTCATTGTCAAGTGAGCCAAACATGCTTGGAATGACATTGAGAGACAAGGAGCTGGCATGATAACATAAACAGACTCTTAAGCTACTGTTGGAGACCCACATGAGAGTGAGTCTGCCGAGACAGTCGCAAACTGGCTGTTCATAATGTTAGGACGATGTACGTCATCTAAGCACAATGACGCAATCTACTGTGGTGTTTTGCTGTCGTCACATTGACACATGTTTTGTCATCATAATCGTTTAATTTACTTGACAAAAAAATGTCACGTCCACAAAAAAGAACACATAGTTTAAAGCTACTTAACTATAGCTTCACCAATGGTTACTACTTATTGGCAAATAAAAACATTCGAAAAGTATTCAGACCCCTTCCCTTTTTCCAATTTTTGTTACGTTACAGCCTTATTCTAAAATGGACTAAATAAAACAAATTCTCAACAGTTTACACACAATACCCCATCGTGACAAAGCAAAAACTGGTTTTTAGAAATGTTAGCAAATTTAATCAAAATAACATAAGTATATGAGACTCAAAATTTAACTCAGGTGCATCCTGTTCCCAGTGATCATCCTTGAGATGTTTCTACAACTTGATTGGAGTCCACCTGTGGTAAATTCAATTGACTGGACATGATTTGGAAAGGCACACACTTGTTTATGTAAGGTCCCACAGTTGACAGTGCATTTCAGAGCAAAAACCAAGCCATGAGGTCGAAAGAATTGTCCGTAGAGCTCCGAGACAG
Organism: Oncorhynchus kisutch; assembly: GCF_002021735.2. NCBI lineage: Eukaryota > Metazoa > Chordata > Actinopteri > Salmoniformes > Salmonidae > Oncorhynchus > Oncorhynchus kisutch. The sequence goes on along the minus strand of NC_034194.2, from coordinate 24,177,984 downwards.
GATTGTGTCAAGGCACAGATCTGGGGAAGGGTACCAAAAAATGCCAGCAGCATTGAACACAGTGGCCTCCATCAGTCTTAATTGGAAGTTTGGAACCACCAAGACTCTTCCTAGAGCTGGCTGCCCAGCCAAACTGAGCAATCGGGGGAGAAGGGCCCTGGTCAGGTAGGGGACCAAGAACCCAATGCTCACTCTGACAGACTTCCAGAGTTCCTCTGTGGAGATGTGATAACATTTCAGGCCTTTATGGTAGAGTGGCCTGATGGAAGCCACTCCTCAGTAAAAGGCACATGACAGCCTGCTTGGAGTTTGTCAAAAGGCACCTAAAGGACTCTCAGACCATGAGAAACAAGATTCTCTGGTCTGATGAAACCAAGATTGAACTCTTTGGCCTGAATGCAAAGCGTAACATCTGGACGAAACCTGGCACCATCCCTACGATGAAGCATGGGGGTGGCAGCATCATGATGTGGGGAAGTTCTTTCAACGGCAGCGACTGGGAGACTAGTACAGAGACATCCTTAATGAAAACCTGCTCCAGAGCGCTCAGGAATTCAGACTGGGGCGAAGGGTCACTTTCCAACAGGACAACGACCCTAAGCACACAGCAAAGACAACACAGGAGTGGCTTTGGGATAAGTCTCTGAATGTCCTTGAGTGGCCAAGCCAGAGCCTGGACTTGAACCCGATCGAACATCTCTGGAGAGACATGAAAATAGCTGTGCAGCGACGCTCCCCATCTAACCTGTCAGAGCTTGAGAGTATCTGCATAGAAGAATAGGAGAAACTCCCCAAATGCAGGTTTTCCAAGCTTGTAGCATCATACCCAAGAAGACTCGAGGCTGTAATCGCTGCCAAATGTGCTTCAACAAAGTCCTGAGCAAAGGGTCTGAATACTTATGTAAATGTCGTATTTCCGTTTTTGTTGAAATTGAAATTTGCTAAAAATAAAAATAAAACTGTTTTTGCTTTGTCATTATGGGGTATTGTGTGTAGATTGATGAGGAGAAACACTATTTAATCCATGTTAGAATAAGGCTGTAATGTAACAACATTTTGAAAAAGTCAAGGGATCTGAATACTTTCCGAATGCACTGTAGCTGTCAAGCTGTTATTTTCATCCTATAGCTTACATTGGCTAGCTGTAATGGTTGGTAGGTTACTCAGAGTTAAAGATGCATTTGAAACAAAAGCCCAATGATGAGTGAGTGACACGAACTGTCCCACTTGGCAGTGTTGTGCATGATGCTATTGTTTGGTGATATCTCGCAGGTCCCCCCATCCCCCCTACCCTCCTATGTCCTGTGTGTCCCGTGCCCGTGTCCCCTTCACAGATGCTGAGCCCACATAATGGGTCACTGTCCTCAGTGGTTACAAGCTGATGCTTCAAAACAACTCAGAACCGCCAAGTTAAAATTCGTTTTAGTTTTTTTCCCGTAAAGCTTCCAATTGAGTCTGAAACTTTCCAACTTGGAAAATCTGAGTTTATTGGTTCCTTCAAGACAACTCGTAAACCTGGGACCGGAGAGTTGAAATTTGGGTACGTTGTTTTGCGTAGAACTTCCTATTGGTTGATTCTGATACTTTTGTGGGAAACTTGGAGCTCATATTTCTTCAACGATTTTCCAAATTGGATGCCGAGTTCAAGACCACTGGGAACTTGGAACTCTTGCGGCATCTGATATATGACTTCATTCAATGGTGCTTTAAAGACAACAAAGAACTTCAGAGTTAAAATTTGCACATGTTTTTTGCGTAGAGCTTCCTATTGGTTGATTCTTATACCTTCCAAGTGGAGTAGTGTAGTACTGTAGTAGTAGAATGTATTTGTTTCTCGCAGTCATAGACTGAATTATACAGCAATTTACAATCATAACACAAATCATAAATAATTTTCAAATAGTAAAATCCTAACTTAGCAAATCACTTTTAAGATAATACAATATTAAAATATGCAACATACACCAAGTGAACAAATCATTAATAACAACTTCCTAATATTGAGTTGCACACACATGATCCATGTCTCAAGGTTTAAAAATCCTTCTTCAACATATTTCTTCTCCTTCATCTACACTTATTGAAGTGGATTTAAAAAGTGACCATAGCTTTCATCTGGTCAGTCTATGTCTACGACCTGAAGATCACTGACGTCACGATTTGACCTAGTTTCTTTTCGAGTTCACAGTTGTCTTGAACAAAGCAACTGTCTATCCAAGGTCTCTCTCCGCACACAGGTTGCCATTTCGAGACCTTCGACTGTAAGATTCTATCTGCGCAAAGCATAGTTCTGAGATATTGAGCATAGATGTTTTCATATCCCAGATCTCAGAATAGTTTTTTTGTAAATTATTATTTCATAAGCCAATAAGATCCTCACCTTAAAGGTACCTAAAGTGCGGAGTTCCAAAATCCTAAGACATTTATAAATCAGTCTTTTTGTTTTTTGTTTATGTTTAATTGTCACATACACCGGATAATTTTTGTGAAATGTGGGGGTGCAATGGCAGATGTAATCTTATAGCTCAGAAATGTCAATCTGGGTTCAGCCATAATCCACTAGGCACACAGTGGTTGAATCAACGTTGTTTCCACGTCATTTCAATTAAATTACGTAGAACCAATTTGGGATTATTTTAATTATTTTAATTCCATTCCTATACATTTGTGTGTATTGTTGTGAAATTGTTAGATATTACTTGTTAGATATTACTGCACTGTTGGAACTAGAAACACAAGCATTTTGCTACACCCACAATAACATCTGCTAAACGTGAATGCGACCAATAAGATTTGATTTGAATAGATGTTGAGTTGACATCTGTGCCCAATGGGAAGGTTCTATCTGGCACAGAATGCTTAATCATTTAATGGTGAAATAATGAGAATACTATTCCTTCTTTTTAATCACATCATCAAATATATTAATTAATGTTCATCAAAACATTTGTTCAAACGATAGTTCCCTAAAATGACAAACAGTGGTGTAGTGGAGGGTATGCGCGGGTATACACCATATATACCCACTTATTTTTCTGGGGCATTGCGTATACTCACTTCTTAATCCCCACGATGCGTATCAAATTAGTGTAGTGGAGGTATACGCATATCAATTAATAAGGCTGATGGAATAGATCAGAACGTTTAGCTTAAAATGTTAATAAACTATAATTTCTTCATATTTTAGGTGCAGCAATGTGCACATGGTGGTAGGCCTACGCGTGAATGTTCCAAAATGCCATTTGCGGCACAGCACATGCAAGGGGTTTCATGGACAGATAGGAAAACATCCGTTCGAAATTTAGAAAGAGGGGAGATGTAAAGATGTAAAAACTATCCTGCATTGCAGATTGACTAGGATAATGCCAATATGTGCTGGACAATGAAAAAAAAAACGTTTAAAAATAAACAATAGAACAGGAGAATGTACACTACAGGTCAAAGGTTTTAGAACACCTACTCCTTCAAATGTTTTTCTTTATTTGTACTATTTTCTACATTGTAGAATACTAGTGAAGACCTTAAAACTATGAAATAACACATATGGAATCAAAAAGTAACCAAAAGGTGTTTTAAAAAATCTGTGCACACTTGGCATTCTCTCAACCAGCTTCTGCTTTTCCAACAGTCTTGAAGGAGTTCCCACATATGCTGAGCACTTGTTGGCTGCTTTTCCTTCACTCTGCGGTAAGACTCATCCCAAACCATCTCAATTTGGTTGAGGTTGGTGATTGTGGAGGCCAAGTCATCTGATGCAGCACTCCATCACTTTCATTCTTGGTAAAATAGCCCTTACATTGTCTGGAGGTGTGTTGGGTCATTGCCATGTTGAAAAACAAATGATAGTCCCACTGAGCCCAAACCAGATGGGATGGCTTATCGCTGTAGAATGCTGTGGTAGCCTTGCTGGTTAAGTGTGCCTTGAATTCTAAATCAATCACTGACACTGTCACCAGCAAAGCACCTCCACACCATAACACCTCCTCCTCCATGCTTTATGGTAGGAAATACACATGCAGGGATGATCCGTTCACCCACACCGCATCTCACAAAGACATGGCAGTTGGAACCAAAAATCTCCAATTTGGACACCAGACCAAAGGACAGATTTCCACCGGTCTAATGTCTCCTCTGAACAGTTGATGTTGAGATGTGTCTCTTACTTGAACTCTGTGAAGCATTTATTTAGGCTGCAATTTCTGAGGCTGGTAACTCTAATGAACTTATCCTCTGCAGCAGAGGTAACTCTGGGTTTTCCATTCCTGTGGCAGTCCTCATGAGAGCCAGTTTCATCATAGCGCTTGATGGTTTTAGCGACTCCGCTTGAAGAAACTTTAAAAGTTCTTGAAAATAGTCTTAAAGTAGTGATGGACTGTCATTTCTCTTTGCTTATTTAAGCAGTTCTTGCCATAATATGGACTTGGTCTTTAACCAAATAGGGCTATCTTCTGCATACCACCCCTAGCTTGTCACAACACAACTGATTGGCTCAAACGCATTAAGAAGGGAAGAAATTCCACAAATGAACTTTTAAGAAGGCACACCTGTTAATTAAAATGCCTTCCAGGTGACTACCTCATGAAGCTGGTTGAGAGAATGCCAAGAGTGTGCAAAACAGTCATCGGATAAGGATGGCTATTTGAAGAATCTCAAATATAAAATATATTTTGATTTGTTTAACACTTTTTTGGTTACTACATGACTCCGTATGTGTTATTTCATAGTTTTGATGTCTTCACTATTACTCTACAATGTAAAAAAAAAAATGTAAAAAATTAAGAAAAACCTTTGAATGAGTAGGTGTTCTAAAACTTTTGACTGGTAGTGTATGAGGAAGTCTTCATAAAAAAATTGCCTCCACATTTCTAGGGTAGGATTTTGTCGATAGGCTACTTTGAAGCAAGGTAAGACATGCCTAATAATATGAAGTTAAACATCCAGGTTTCAAACCATGAAGGAACAGGACAAATATAGTGATGCTAACGATAGGCCTAACCGTCTTCTGGTAGATGGTAACGATAGGCCTAACCGTCTTCTGGTAGATGGTAATGATAGGCCTAACCGTCTTCTGGTAGATGCTAATGATAGGCCTAACCGTCTTCTGGTAGATGGAAGGGCTTTCCCAGAAACCTTCATTAAATGTTGACAAAGTAGCCTACCTGGCAGAACAATATCATGATTATTTGCATCAATCCAGTGGCCATTTGTTTTATGAACTCCATCTGATGTGCTACTGAAATGCTAAACTAACAACAATTAAAAGGTAACTACACTCAAAAATCGAAATTGATGTCTCCTGATGTGTTCTAAGCATTTTTATGGACATCCAATTGTGTTGTTTTCTAATAAAAAAGGTGTGACTTTGAGAGCGTGACAGCCTTATTTATCTATATCAACAGTGTGAATACTATTAGCCTACTGCACAGTACAGCTTGGGTAGGCCTGACCAATATGGGATATATAGTTTTAGGTCATTCAAAGTGTACGTCACTGTTTCTCATAGAATTTTTCACACAGGGTGCCTTTCCTTCAACGAGCAGGTCATTTGGGAAATGTTTGGCAAAATTAGAGTATACCCACTTCTCCAGGCACCTCTACCATGGATAACTAGAAACATTGCTAAAGCATAGCTCTGGATGAGTAAACTGATATATTTTTCTTGTCTCTAACTCCCAAAGCCATTAAACTGCTTGCTAGTTATCAATAAAAATGTGGTTTGTAATTTTTATGAAATACCCTTTTCATCGAGGTTCTCATATTTTTTAAAAACAGTCACGGCTGGTTGTGACATAGCCTGAGGTTGAACCCCAGGCTATAGTGACGCTGCAACACTGCACAACACTCCACTCAGGAGGCCCAATGTAGACATTTCTGACAGGTTGTAAATAGCTCTCTAAGGTATGTAATGACTAACACCGCAAGAGGAACTTATGATGCACTACCTTGTGTATTCTACTGTTACCTTTCAAGAGTAAGTTTAAAGCCCTCTCTTTCGACCCCTGGGTGCGCCCCACAGTTTGAGAACCACTGCTCTAAGGCACCTGTATTTATTTGTTTTTACCATAAAGAGCTTACATTATGCCCAGTCTTCTGAAAAAGTGGTGATATAAAGTAATTTAAAAAGAGTACATTTGCCATCAATAATCAAGGACTTGAGACAATAAGGTTCTATTTGCTAAATGTATAGTTTTGAGATAATGAGTATTTTTCAAGTCCCAGATCTCAGAACTGTTTTGTGATGACTTCCTCTTTCATGACTCAAAAAGTACATTGCTTTCGGAAAGTTTTCAGACCACTTGACTTTTTCCACATTTTGTTACGTTACAGCTTTTTTCTAAAATGTATTAAATCATTTTTCCCCCTCAGGGTAGCCTAGTGGTTAGAGCATTGGACTAGTAACCGGAAGGTTGCAAGTTCAAACCCCCGAGCTGACAAGGTACAAATCTGTTCTTCTGCCCCTGAACAGGCATTTAACACACTGTTCCTAGGCCGTCATTGAAAATAAGAATTTGTTTTTAACTGACTTGCCTGGTAAAATACATTTTCCCCCTCATCGATCTACACACATACCCCATAATGACAAAGCAAAAACAGGTTTTTAGAATTGTTTTCAAATGTATTACAAATAAAAAACAGCCTAGAGTCTTCTTGTGTATGATGCTACAAGCTTGGCAAACCTGTATTTTGGGAGTTTCTGCCATTTTTCTCTATCCTCTCAAGCTCTGTCAGGTTGGATGGGGTGCATGGCTGCACAGCCATTTTCACATCTCTCCTGAGATGTTCGATCGGGTTCAAGTCCGGGCTCTGGCTGGGCCACTCAAGGACATTCAGAGACTTGTCCCAAAGCAACTCCTGCGTTGTCTTGGCTGTGTGCTTAGGGTTGTTGTCCTGTTGGAAGGTGAACCTTCGCCCCCAGTCTGGGGTCCTGAGCACTCTGGAGCAGGTTTTCATCAAGGATCTCTCTGTACTTTGCTCTGTTCATCTTTCCCTTAATCCTGACTTGTCTCCCTCTCTCTGCCGCTGAAAAACATCTCCACAGCATAATGCTGCCACCACCATGCTTCACCGTAGGGATGGTGCCAGGTTTCCTCTAGACGTGACACTTGGCATTCAGGCCAAAGAGTTCAATCTCGGTTTCATCAGATCAGAGAATCTTGTTTCTCATGGTCTGAGAGTCCTTTAGGTGCATTTTGCAAACTCCAAGCGGGCTGTCATGGTTCTTTTACTGAGGAGTGGCTTCCTTCAGGACACTCTACCATAAAGGCATGATTGGTGGAGTGCTGCAGAGATGGTTATCCTTCTCGAAGGTTCTCCCATCTCCACAGAGGAACTCTGGAGTTCTCTCAGAGTGACCATCATGTTCTTGGTCACCTCCCTACAAATGCCCTTCGATTGCTCAGTTAGGCCGGGCAGCCAGCTCTAAGAAGAGTGTTGGTGCTTCCAAACTTCTTCCATTTAAGAATTATGGAGGCCACTATGTTCTTGGGGACCTTCGATGATTTCTTTGGTACCCTCCCCAGATCTGTGCCTCGACACAATCCTATCTCGGATCTCTACGGACAATTCCTTCAACCTCATGGCTTGGTTTTTGCTCTGACATGCACTGTCAACTGTGGGACCTTATATAAACAGGTGTGCCTTTCCAAATAACGTCCAATCAATTGAATTTTCCACATGTGGAGTCCAGTAAAGTTGTAGAAACATCTCAAGGATGATCAATGGAAACAGGATGCACCTGAGCTCAATTTCGAGTCTCATAGCAAAGGGTCTGAAAACATACAGTACCAGTCAAAAGTTTGGACACACCTACCTATTCAAGGGTTTTTCTTTATTTCACAATTTTCTACAATGTATAATAATAGTGAAGACATTAAAACTATGAAATAATACATATGGAATCACGTAGTAACCAAAAAAGTGTTACATTTTAGATTCTTCAAAGTAGTCACCCTTTGCCTTGATGACAGCTTTGCACATTCTTGGCATTCTCTCAACCAGCTTCATGAAGAATGCTTTTCCAACAGTCTTGAAGGAGTCCCCACATATGTTGAGCACTTGTTGGTTGCTTTTCCTTCACTCTGTGGTCCAACTCATACCAAACCATCTCAATTGGGTTGAGGTTGGGTGATTGTGGAGGCCAGGTCATCTGATGGAGCACTCCATCACTCTCCTTGGTCAAATAGCCATTACACAGCCTGGAGGTGTATTTTGGGTCATTGTCCTGTTTAAAAACAAATGATAGTCCCACTAAGCGCAAACCAGATGGGATGGCGTATCGCTACAGTAGCCATACTGGTTAAGTGTGCCTTGAATTCTAAATCAATCACTGACACTGTCACCAGCAAAAAACCTCCACACCATCACACCTCCTCCTCCATGCTTCACGGTGGGAACCAGACATGCAGAGATCATCCGTTCACCTACTCTGCGTCTCACAACGACAGCGGTTGGAACCAAAAATCTCAAATTTGGACTCCATTTCCACCGGTCTAATGTCCATTGCTTGTGTTTCTTGACCCAAGCAAGTCTCTTCTCTTCTTATTGGTGTCCTTTAGTAGTGGTTTCTTTGCAGCAATTCATGCAGTCTCCTCTGAACAGTTGATGTTGAGATGTGTCTCTTACTTGAACTCTGTGAAGCATTTATTTGGGCTGCAATTTCTGAGTCTGGTAACTCTAATGAACGTATCCTTTGCAGCAGAGGTAACTCTATGTCTTCCTTTCCTGTGGCAGGCTTCATGAGAGCCAGTTTCCTCATAGCTCTTGATGTTTTGTTTTTTTAAAGAAACTTTTTCAGATTGACTGACCTTCATGTCTTAAAATAATGATTTACTGTCTTTTCTCTTTGCTTATTTGATTTGAGCTGTTCTTTCCATAATTTGGACTTGGTATTTTACCAAATAGTGCTGTCTTCTGTGTACCTTATGTATACCTACCTTGTCACAACACAACTGATTCACTCAAACGCATAAAGAAGGAAAGAAATTCAACAAGTTCACTTTTAACAAGGCACACCTGTTCATTGAAACTCGTTCCTGGTGGCTACCTCATGAAGCTGCTTGATAGAATGCCAAGAGTGTGCAAAGCTGTCATCAAGGCAAAAGGTGGAATCTCAAATATAAAATATATAAAATATATTTTGATTTGTTTAACACTTTTTTGCTTTCTATAAGATTCCATATGTGTTATTTCAATGTTTGATGTCTTCACTATTATTCTAAAATGTCGAAAATAGTCCAAATAAATAAAAACCCTTGAATGAGTAGCCATGTCCACACTTGACTGGTACTGTATGTAAATAAGGTATTTCTGCTTTTTATTTACATTTTTAAATGTATTTTTTCATCCATTTTAGAATACGGCTGTAAAGTAACAAAATATGGAAAAGTATAGGGGTCTGAATACTTTCCGAATGCACTGTATATCACCTTACATACAATTATTTTTGATTGACAACCCAGAATTGTGTAATTGGATTGCTGATATAACCTTATAGCACCAAGTTAAAAGGTGTTTGCGCAGATATAACTTTCTGATTTTAAATTGTTTTATTGTCAATGTACTTTTTTTTAACCAAAATATCAGATCGAACCTTATAGTCTCAAGGTCACGATTTGTAACTGGGATATCATGACAGAGCTAAATAGCCTATAGTGGTATCAAAATATTACATGTCTTAGAGCGAAGTCAACCCATACCGTTCAGTTTAGCATGCTCGGCATTATATCCCTTCCCCATATCCAAACCAATACACTCGGATACATGTGCGAGGTTTCTATCACGTGTATACAAATTTCTTAGCAAAACACAGTAGATAAAAAAGATAATGATCGACAATAGTGACAGCCAATCAGCGATATAATTCCGGGTAGCAACAAGATAAAGAAAGCCAACACGTCCAATCACAGAAAGGCAGGAGGCGTGTCACATTCTATTGTACGATATGTTTACTTCCGTCAATATTTCCAGAGCAAAGCTGCGTTTCTCAATTCAACAACCTAATCGCTCTCTAAGTAAGTTTGGTTTTATTGTTTTATTGGGAAATATATGTTTAACTAAGAAACACAATAGTCCTCTGTCTCTATAGTCTGTTAATCTTTTTCCGGATAATCAGTTTGCGAGCTAACGTTAGCTGTCATTTGCTCTGCCTTTTTCTAACTCTGCTCAACCAGAGAACTGTGCTTGACAGATATCCGCAGTAGTAGTCAATATTTAACAATGACTTTATCTTTATTGTACATCGACAGTGTTGACAACTGATGTTGATAAAAAAAAATGTATCAAAAAAATCTAGAAATCTATAAAATGTGTAATCTCTCCTCACAGCGATTTATTTTAACCGTGGCAATACAACAATACACACACAGGTTCAGTAACTAACTAGCAGCTAGCTACACAAACATCTCCTTGCACATTCCCCGGGTGAAGGATGCCTTTCTTGGGCCAGGACTGGAGGTCGCCAGGATGGAGCTGGATCAAGACCGAGGATGGCTGGAAGAGGATCGAGTTCTATGGAAATGAATTGAGGGACAACAACAACGGAATAGACTTGGAAGAGTAAGTGCCGTTTACGTACGTGCCCTCATCGCTCTTAATAATTCACCTATTGATATATACATACATACAGTACCAGTCAACATTTTGGACACACGAACTCATTCAAGGGTTTTTCTTTATTTTTACTATGTTCTACATTGTAGAATACTAGTGAAGACATCAAAACTATGAAATAACATGGAATCATGTAGTAACTGAAAAAGTGTTAAACAAATCAAATGAAATTTTAGATTCTTCAAAGTAGCCTCCCTTTACCTTGATAACAGCTTTTCTACGCTCTTGGCATTCTCTCAACCAGCTACATCTGGAATGCTTTTCCAACAGTCTTGAAGGAGTTCCCATATATGCTGAGCACCTGTTTGCTGCTTTTCCTTCACTCTGCGGTCCAACTCATCCAAAGCCTTTTCAATTGGGTTGAGGTTGGGTGATTGTTGGAGGCCTGTTCATCTGATGCAGTGCTTTGATGCAGCACCTCTGATGCAGGGCTCTAGCATCTCAGTGCTAGAGGTGTCACTACAGACCATGATTCGATTCCAGGCTGTATCACAACCGGCCGTGATTGGGAGTCCAACAGGGTGGCGCAAAATTGGCCCTGCGTTGTTACTGTTTGGCCGGAGTAGGCCGTCATTGTTAAAAGTACATTTGTAGAACAAATTATTATTTACAAGACACAAGGCTGTTGGAAACGCATTCCAGGTGAAGCTGTTTGAGAGAATGCCAAGAGTATGCAAAGCTGTCATCAAGGCAAAGGGTGGCTACTTTGAAGAATCTCAAATATAAAATATATTTTGATTTGTTTAACACTTTTGTTTTTTTGGTTACTACATTATTCCATATGTGTTATTTCATAGTTTTGATGTCTTCACTAGTATTCTACAATGTAGAAAATCTTCCAAATGAAGAACCCTTGAATGAGTAGGTGTCCAAACTTTTGACTTGTAGTGTGTGTGTATATATATATATATATATATATACTACTCTGCCTGTTTCTCATGAGTTGCTGTATGCTTGAGTTGATTTGTAGAACACAAGGTATGCCACCTTTAAAAAAAAAATGTAAGAAACGTTCATACACATGTCAGTAATATAACATGTGAAATGAATCTAGTTCATGTAAAGTCTTATCATTCAGATCGATGACAATTGACGTTGACTCTGTTTTGATTGGTTAGTATTAAATCTAATAAAGTTGGCTATAGACTTTGCTTTTTGGCTCCATTGCAGATGAGAACTATACAATGAATCAACTGATGCTTGAAATGATCCTCATTAAAAGCCCTGTGTCATGTAAATTTCATCACAAAGATGAAAAATGCTCAAAATAATAGATATTTACATGACACCCTGCACCATCTATGATATTGTCTTGTATTAGCTGTTCTGTACAGTCAGGCAGCATCTGGTAGCCTTTCTGTATGAAGAATCTACCATTGTCACTCCCCACACTCTATTTCACCATTTGGATATTGGTTTCCATTGAAAAACAGGTTTTGAGCAGAGATGTAGTCTGCCATTTATTACTGATCTAATGGCTTTCCTCACTGAAACGTGTGCAGTGGTGGGGAAAAGTAGCCAAGTGTCATAGATGCACATGAGTAAAAGTAAAGATGCCTTTTAAAATGAAATGATTCAAGTGAAAGTCACCCAGTAAAATATTACTTGAGTCAAAGTATTTGGTTTTAAATATAGTTAAGTTTCAAAAGTAAATGTAATCGCTAAAATATACTTAAGTGTCAAAAGTGAAAGTATAAATAATTTCAAATTCCTTATATTAAGCAACCCAGATGGCACAATTGTCTTTATTTAAATTTAAGGATAGCCAGGGGGTACACTTCAACACTCAGACAATTTAACAACAAAGCATTTGTGTTTAGTGAGTCTACCAGATCATAGGCAGTAGGGATGACCATGGATGTTCTCTTGATAAGTGTGTGAATTATAAAATGTTCCTGTCCTGCTAAGCATTCAAAATGTAACGAGTACTTTTTGGTGTCAGTGAAAATGTAAGGCATAAAACATTAATTATTTTCTTTAGGAATGTTGTGGAGTAAAAGTTGTAGAAAAATATGAATAGTAAAGTACAAATACCCCAAAAAACTACTTAATTAAGTCCTTTAAACCACTGAACGTGTGTGCGCGCGTGCGTGGTTAGGAAACCCCTCTGAATCGGAGAGGTGTGGGGGGCTACCATAATCGACATTAGGGTTGGAAACTTTCTAGGAAATTTCAGGAAATTTTCCATGGGAAGTTAAGCCTGGGAATTTTGCTTAGGATACACATGGCAATTCTAGGTCTTGTGGCATATTTTGGTTAAACTATCCCCAATTCAATGGAATTGCAACCCTCTGCATGCACAATGCATTCTTCTATCACATGTACAGCTGATTCTCAAGATCTTGCACACTAATGAGATGCTATTGAGCCCACACTATTACACTGTCTGAGCCAAGGACTACATGCTTTCTGGTAAGTTTTGATTATGGTACTGGGTGGGGTGAATATATTTTATATTACATAAATAATTTTTTGTTAACTGGTATATAGTAGCCTACAGCACAGTGTGTTTTTAAATAATTTATAACTTGTTAACAATTTCTGCTAGTTAGTTTTTGCTACCATGTGGATTTAAGCTCGCTTGAGCCTGCTAACTGAGGAGTGTTAATTCACCTGTTTCCATACATGTTTCATTTTAAAACATGTATCTTACAAAGGAGTTGTTTAATCAAACTGCTTAACTATTTATCTGTACATGGAATTGTATTTTAACTAATTTATTTCCTAATCTTTACAGGAAAATGCCACGGGCACCATCTGATGTGTCAGTGCAGCTAATGTATTAGGAAAAGCTGTGTACATTTGCATACACTGTGCCAAATCAAATGTGAAGAATGCAACAAAAATGCACAATCATCTGGCCAAGTGCATACATTTCCCTCAGCGCTCACAACAAGCAATCTCTGACAAAAGTCCCTCTACTTCTATTGGAGGTGAAAATGATGAATCGGACACTTTATTGATAGCAACAGCTCATGGTCCTCCTGGAAACTGACGTTTTTTTGACTCAACGGAGGAACGTAGTCAGAGAAATGCTGATGAATGTCTTGTTCGAGCTGTGTATGCAACTGGTTCATATCTGATGCTCACAGGCAATGTGTATTGGAAGAGATTTCTGAATGTTCTTTGCACAGCATACACTCCTCCAACCAGACATTTGTCAACTCATTTGCTGGATGCAGAGTTCAGTCTTCAAGTGAAGGTCAAGCAAATCATAGAGAAAGTAGACTGTATTGCAATCATTTGTGGTGGGTGGTCAACAGACACACTGATCTCTACATTGCAGATGAGCTGAAGGCAGTTATCAATGACTTTGGACCACAGAATGTATTTGCACTGGTGACAGACAATGCTGCGAATATGAAGGCTGCTTGGTCTAAAGTGGAGGGGTCCTACCCTCACATCACACCCATTGGCTGTGCTGCTCATGCATTGAATCTGCTCCTCAAGGACATAATGGCACTGAAAACAGTGGATACCCAACCATTTCCTTGGCTCTCTTGTAGAGTGTATGTGGAGGGTCATCAAGTTATAGCAGCAATCTACCTCACCAAGCAAAGAGAAGAATAAGAGCACCACATTGAAGCTGCCCAGCAACACCCGTTGGGGTGTTGCTGTCATCATGTTTGACAGTCTCCTGGAGGGGAAGGAGTCTCCAAGAAATGGCCAGATCAGTCTGCCGATATGAACAGCCCCATCAAAAGGATCCTCCTGGGTGATGTATTTTGGGAGAGAGTGGTAAGCAGCCTGAAACTCCTGAAACTTATAGCAGTAGCCATTGCACTGATTGAGGGAGACAGAATGGCACTGTCTGATGTTCAGACTTTGCTTGCAGATGTAAGAGAAGAAATCCATACTGCCCTGCCCACTTCACTGTTGCTCCAAGCAGAGGAAACTGCAGTTCTGAAATGCATCAAAAAGCGTGAAGACTTCTGACTGAAGCCCATACACGCCGCGGCGTACATGTTGGACCCCAAGTATGCTGGCAAGAGCAGAGATCAGCGATCAACAAGGCCTATGGTGTCATCACTACCGTGTCTTGCACCTTGGCCTGGATGAGGGCAAGGTTCTTGGCAGTCTGGCGAAGTACACTTCCAAGCAATGGCTTTGGGATGGAGATGCAATACGGCAGTCGTGCCAACGTCTCATCAGCCACCTCGTGGAAGGGACTTTGTGGATCTGAGGCTCTTTCCCCTGTTGCCTCCATCCTCCAAACCCCCGCCTCAGAGCGTAACTGGTCCTTGTTTGGGAACACACACACCAAGGCACGCAACAGGCTGACCAATACAAGGGTTGAAGAATTGGTGGCCACCTGGGCAAATTTTTGGCTTTTTGAGCCTGACAACGAGCCATCCTCAAGGTTGGAAAGTGACCGTGAAGATGAGGCCTCTGATTCTGATATTCAAGAGGTGGACATTGAGGAGGTCTAGAGAGAAGACATGGAAGACATGGAAGACCACCAAAGCTTTAGTTTCTCGACTATCATTTTACAGATGTATGTTGAAAATGTTTTTGGGAGATGCGATGGATCATTGGGGATCTTTCAATATTCCCTTTTGTTGTTCAGTGAAATCCTCCCTTGTGAAGAGTCAACTAATTTAATCAAAGTTCAATTCGTAACTAAATTGTTTTAAAATGTATATTGGAAGGATTGAATCATTTACAATCATGTCTACTTATGATAAGGTTTATGTTTGTCTCCATATGATATGGTAAATACATCAAATGCAAAAAACATCTACATTTTAAATGGTATTAATATGAATTCCCATGGAAAGTTTCCACCTCTGAATATTCCCCAAAATGTGAAACCCTAATCAACATCCACAGCGCCCGGGGAACAGTGGGTTAACTGCCTTACAGATTTTTACCTCGTCAGCTTGGGGATTTGATCCAGCAACCTTTCGGCCTAACGCTCTAACCATTTAATGATAGGGTTGTTGAAGCAAGACTCAGAGTAAAGTCCCCTAATAAAACAGATCCAACTGGTGAAGATGTGCCATAGGATGAAGGTAAACTGAGAAAGATCTCTGTGTTATCATCATCAGTGTGGGTTAAGGACTTATTATTATTATTTTTTACCCCTTTTTTTTCTCCCCAATTTCATGGTATCCAATTGTTAGTAGCTACTATCTTGTCTCATCGCTACAACTCACGTACGGGCTCGGGAGAGATGAAGGTTGAAAGTCATGCGTTCTCCGATACACAACCCAACCCAGCCGCACTGCTTCTTAACACAGCGCGCATCCAACCCGGAAGCTAGCCGCACCAATGTGTCAGAGGAAACACCGTGCACCTGGCAACCTTGGTTAGCGCACACTGCGCCCGGCCCGCCACAAGAGTCGCTGGTGCGCGATGAGACAAGGATATCCCTACCGGCCAGGCCCTCCCTAATCCGGACGACGCTAGACCTCCCGGTCGCGGCCATTAGGACAGAGCCTGACTGCGAACCCAGAGTCTCTGGTGGCACAGCTGGCGCTGCAGTACAGCGCCCTTAACCACTGCGCCACCCGGGAGGCCCTAGGACAGAGTGTTTTTAAACAGATGTGTCCGGTTCCTGTTTCTCCCACAGCCTGTCAGACAGTAAGTGTGAATACTGATAATAGTTGTTTGTTTGACTGATTGTCTGAGGGAACTGACTCCATACCCGCTAGCCGGAGGAGGATACCCAGGCACACACATCAATACAAACATGTCTAGTTTCTCTTAGGGTCCGTCCCCAGCTGTGCAACCTGTGGAGAATTGTATTGTGAAATAGACATGACTGGCAGATTCATAAGTCAGTAGGGGAGAGTGGGGTATCTGGAGCCATTTTTTTTTTTTTTACCTTCATCACTACGTCAAGAGAAATATAATATTCTTTCTAACAAAGATATCTACATATATTTCAGGATGTTGTGGATCCCTGGAAATAATTTGCATTAATGTAAACATAGCTTGTCTAAAAAGTGGTCTCATCTCTTGGCACAACTTACCCTGGGTGTGGTGTAGCCTAAATTGAGTATAAGGACAGGGTAAGTTAAGGTAAAAATGTTCCACATCTGTACTGAATGAAATATTAACACCCTCTCTCACATCTGTTCTGACATGTGGTTCAATTTAACATTCACTAGCAAACCTATTGAATAAAGTTGCCAGGATATTTCCTACCCTCTCTCTCTCTCAGGTTTTGTGGCTGATTCATTTTTATGGAATGCTATAATTGGGTGCATGGGTTTGACCCTGCATTGTATTGCCATATAAAGAGATGTAGAAGGATTTACTATGCAGGGAGTCCTTGTTCATCAAATCAGCATGGCCTTTTATGCTATAGCAGTGGCTACAAACAAGTTATTTTTGTCTGTCTCTTGTCAGTTAAAATGGGGTTTTGGGCAGTCTGACTTCTCTCAGCAGGAGTGCTGGCCTGTTATCTGCAGGAAACATGTTCTGTTATGTCCTGTGGACTGTGGTGATAGTGAATGATGAGGCTTTTAGACCAGGGGTTTTCCCATTCAGAGCTAGCTCTGTCTAACGCCTGTGGTGCTCCAGTCTAGACAAACAAAACGGATTTGGAAAAATAATAATCTTCTATTTTGACGTGGCAGAGTATTACATCTGATTGTTATGATTTGCTACATGTTTTTTGTTTGTTTGTTGTGGTGATACAGTCGCTATTTATCTCAGATGGTTATAATAGTATAGGCTAGTCGCTGAGTACCTTTTTTTTTTTTATGGTGTCATCAAATCTAGAGTTGGCCATCCAGTACCTCACAGTACAACAGTTGACAATAAACATCCTACAAATACCTCACAGAAAAACAGATGATGACATTGCACCACACAATAACCGATGACATAATTTCCTCTCAGTGACTCAGAAAACATCCCGACTCAAAGGCCAATGACATCAAATCAAATCAAATTTATTTATATAGCCCTTCGTACATCAGCTGATATCTCAAAGTGCTGTACAGAAACCCAGCCTAAAACCCCAAACAGCAAGCAATGCAGGTGTAGAAGCACGGTGGCTAGGAAAAACTCCCTAGAAAGGCCAATACCTAGGAAGAAACCTAGAGAGGAACCAGGCTATGTGGGGTGGCCAGTCCTCTTCTGGCTGTGCCGGGTGGAGATTATAACAGAACATGGTCAAGATGTTCAATGTTCATAAATGACCAGCATGGTTGAATAATAATAAAGCAGAACAGTTGAAACTAGAGCAGCAGCACAGTCAGGTGGAAGTTGAAACTGGAGCAGCAGCATGGCCAGGTAGACTGGGGACAGCAAGGAGTCATCATGTCAGGTAGTCCTGGGGCATGGTCCTAGGGCTCAGGTCAGTTGAAACTGGAACAGCAGCATGGCCAGGTGGACTGGGGACAGCAAGGAGTCATCATGTCAGGTAGTCCTGGGGCATGGTCCTAGGGCTCAGGTCCTCCGAGAGAGAGAAAGAAAGAGAGAAGGAGAGAATTAGAGAACGCACACTTAGATTCACACAGGACACCGAATAGGACAGGAGAAGTACTCCAGATATAACAAACTGACCCCAGCCCCCCGACACATAAACTACTGCAGCATAAATACTGGAGGCTGAGACAGGAGGGGTCAGGAGACACTGTGGCCCCATCCGAGGACACCCCCGGACAGGGCCAAACAGGAAGGATATAACCCCACCCACTTTGCCAAAGCACAGCCCCCACACCACTAGAGGGATATCTTCAACCACCAACTTACCATCCTGAGACAAGGCTGAGTATAGCCCACAAAGATCTCCGCCACGGCACAACCCAAGGGGGGGGGGGTGCCAACCCAGACAGGATGACCACAACAGTGAATCAACCCACTCAGGTGACGCACCCCCTCCAGGGACGGCACGAGAGAGCCCCAGCAAGCCAGTGACTCAGCCCCTGTAATAGGGTTAGAGGCAGAGAATCCCAGTGGAAAGAGGGGAACCGGCCAGGCAGAGACAGCAAGGGCGGTTCGTTGCTCCAGAGCCTTTCCGTTCACCTTCCCACTCCTGGGCCAGACTACACTCAATCATATGACCCACTGAAGAGATGAGTCTTCAGTAAAGACTTAAAGGTTGAGACCGAGTTTGCGTCTCTGACATGGGTAGGCAGACCGTTCCATAAAAATGGAGCTCTATAGGAGAAAGCCCTGCCTCCAGCTGTTTGCTTAGAAATTCTAGGGACAATTAGGAGGCCTGCGTCTTGTGACCGTAGCGTACGTATAGGTATGTACGGCAGGACCAAATCAGAGAGATAGGTAGGAGCAAGCCCATGTAATGCTTTGTAGGTTAGCAGTAAAACCTTGAAATCAGCCCTTGCTTTGACAGGAAGCCAGTGTAGAGAGGCTAGCACTGGAGTAATATGATCAAATTTTTTGGTTCTAGTCAGGATTCTAGCAGCCGTATTTAGCACTAACTGAAGTTTATTTAGTGCTTTATCCGGGTAGCCGGAAAATAGAGCATTGCAGTAGTCTAACCTAGAAGTGACAAAAGCATGGATTAATTTTTCTGCATCATTTTTGGACAGAAAGTTTCTGATTTTTGCAATGTTACGTAGATGGAAAAAAGCTGTCCTCGAAATGGTCTTGATATGTTCTTCAAAAGAGAGATCAGGGTCCAGAGTAACGCCGAGGTCCTTCAGTTTAATTTGAGACGACTGTACAACCATTAAGATTAATTGTCAGATTCAACAGAAGATCTCTTTGTTTCTTGGGACCTAGAACAAGCATCTCTGTTTTGTCCGAGTTTAATAGTAGAAAGTTTGCAGCCATCCACTTCCTTATGTCTGAAACACATGCTTCTAGCGAGGGCAATTTTGGGGCTTCACCATGTTTCATTGAAATGTACAGCTGTGTGTCATCCGCATAGCAGTGAAAGTTTACATTATGTTTTCGAATAACATCCCCAAGAGGTAAAATATATAGTGAAAACAATAGTGGTCCTAAAACGGAACCTTGAGGAACACCGAAATGTACAGTTGATTTGTCAGAGGACAAACCATTCACAGAGACAAACTGAAATCTTTCCGACAGATAAGATCTAAACCAGGCCAGAACATGTCCGTGTAGACCAATTTGGGTTTCCAATCTCTCCAAAAGAATGTGGTGATCGATGGTATCAAAAGCAGCACTAAGGTCTAGGAGCACGAGGACAGATGCAGAGCCTCGGTCCGATGCCATTAAAATGTCATTTACCACCTTCACAAGTGCCGTCTCAGTGCTATGATGGGGTCTAAAACCAGACTGAAGCATTTCGTATACATTGTTTGTCTTCAGGAAGGCAGTGAGTTGCTGCGCAACAGCCTTCTCTAAAATTTTTGAGAGGAATGGAAGATTCGATATAGGCCGATAGTTTTTTATATTTTCTGGGTCAAGGTTTGGCTTTTTCAAGAGAGGCTTTATTACTGCCACTTTTAGTGAGTTTGGTACACATCCAGTGGATAGAGAGCCGTTTATTATGTTCAACATAGGAGGGCCAAGCACAGGAAGCAGCTCTTTCAGTAGTTTAGTTGGAATAGGGTCCAGTATGCAGCTTGAAGGTTTAGAGGCCATGATTATTTTCATCATTGTGTCAAGAGATATAGTACTAAAACACTTGAGCGTCTCTCTTGATCCTAGGTCCTGGCAGAGTTGTGCAGACTCAGGACAACTGAGGTTTGGAGGAATACGCAGGTTTAAAGAGGAGTCCGTAATTTGCTTTCTAATAATCATAATCTTTTCCTCAAAGAAGTTCATGAATTTATCACTGCTAAAGTGAAAGTCATCCTCTCTTGGGGAATGCTGCTTTTTAGTTAGCTTTGCGACAGTATTAAAAAGGAATTTCGGATTGTTCTTATTTTCCTCAATTAAGTTAGAAAAATAGGATGATCGAGCAGCAGTAAGGGCTCTACGGTACTGCACGGTACCGTCCTTCCAAGCTAGTCGGAAGACTTCCAGTTTGGTGTGGCGCCATTTCCGTTCCAATTTTCTGGAAGCTTGCTTCAGAGCTCTGGTATTTTCTGTGTACCAGGGAGCTAGTTTCTTATGAGACATTTTTTTTTGTTTTTAGGGGTGCAACTGCATCTAGGGTATTGCGCAAGGTTAGATTGAGATCCTCAGTTAGGTGGTTAACTGATTTTTGTCCTCTGGCGTCCTTGGGTAGGCAGAGGGAGTCTGGAAGGGCATCAAGGAATCTTTGTGTTGTCTGTGAATTTATAGCACGACTTTTGATGTTCCTTGGTTGGGGTCTAAGCAGATTATTTGTTGCAATTGCAAACGTAATAAAATGGTGGTCCGATAGTCCAGGATTATGAGGAAAAACATTAAGATCCACCACATTTATTCCATGGGACAAAACTAGGTCCAGCGTATGACTGTGACAGTGAGTGACATCATACAGTACCCCCTCCCCCACAGTAGCCATTGACTGCTAAACAAACACTCCCACAGACCGACATCATTATGCCTGCTATTGTACTGATCCAAGTCCAACACAGTAGTTCAGCTCTCTCTTAGCCATTTAGCTGATGCCATGTAAAAGGTAAACATCGACTGTCAAAGCCCCACATTGACTGTACAGGGTATATTTCGAGTAGTTTGAGAGCCAACATTGCTCTGTTCCTCTTGTCTGAGGGTTTTTGTTTTTCCTTCTCTGTCCAGGCATGCTGCAGTGAGAATCCTCTGTGAAATGTTAGTTCATTGCATTCCTGACCTCTAATTCCCTGTTACTGATTGGTGTGTGTGTGTGTGTGTGTGCGCGTTCGTTCGTGCGTGCTTTAAGCAGTGGGACCAGTGCATAAAACGTCCTGAATAAGCCTCCAGCCTGGATAAGCTGCATGTGTGACATGCAACAAAAAAAAAAGATCCACACCTGATCTGAGACAGGCTGGAGGGAGAGTCTCCGAGCTCTGCTCCTGAGATGGTCACGTGATAAGGCTGAGCACATGTATTACTAATGCATGGAGAACATCAGTGGACCACTCACTTTGATCTAGCAGCCAGTCCTCATTAAACCTGCTGATTGTCTGTGTAGAGCGAGAACGCAACACCCATAGAGCTCAGAGCAAGGTGATGGTCAATGAAGTTCCAGATGCACTATGTTCCAGATAACAGTAGCAACAACCACAAAACCATGTAGGAGCAACAACATGGACTAGGGGTTAAAGTGGTAGTTCACCCAAATGACTATAAACTCATTTTATGGAGAACATGTGACTATTTAATCTGGGAAATTGTTTTTACAGTCTTTAAAATATATTTCAAAAGCCTGACTGATAGAGCCAATACATTTCCCTGTGTTACAGGTATGCTATTGGACTGAGGATTAAAGCCTGTTGCCATATATATGGAATGTAATGAAGTCCAGTGGGAGTAATGAAAGCTCTGCTTATACAAAGAGGACAAACTAATCTCTGTCAAGGGCAAGACCAGAAGTTGTATTTATTTAACCTATTTATTTTCAGTTCATTCCTTTGGCCTACGTGGCAGTGCAGGAATATTATCATATGGTCTGAGTTGGGCAAAAAAAAGTGCATTCATAATTTGTGTTTTAGTATACTGGAGCCCTCAGAGATACTGGCCTCGAGCCATACTTTCACAAACCTGTTTGAAGATGTAATCTGACATTTGTCCGAGTACTGAAACATCCCCTAAGGATAGCCCCAACAGAAGTATCACTATGAATTGTAGCCATGAATGCAAAACAAGACCTACTCTGCCACTCCACCCTACAGGCAGCCGTGTAGCCACGGGTACACACGGAACATAGACCTAAACAGGACTGTAGGAAGTTGATAGTTGCGGTATAATCTGGATTTTGAGATTAGCTGCCTGTGATGGGAAGTTGATTTGCTGCTAGATATCTTATGCTTGCCTCAATGATACAATGAGAGTGATACAACCTCATGGATACAAGCTGTGATCTGTGACCTATTGGCATACAGTCATATACACACCCTGGCATCAATGCAAGTCAGAGAATTTCGGAAATCTGAAGTTTAGTGTTTATCTGAAAGTGGTTTCCTAGATAAAGAGATTAGCAGATCTTGTCCAGCATTAGAGCTGATGTTATGGTCGGAAAATAGTCCCTGACCTTCTCCATGAGTCTTT
The DNA here is from genome assembly GCF_002021735.2 of Oncorhynchus kisutch. Lineage (NCBI taxonomy): Eukaryota > Metazoa > Chordata > Actinopteri > Salmoniformes > Salmonidae > Oncorhynchus > Oncorhynchus kisutch. Next base: position 24,155,310 of record NC_034194.2, on the reverse strand, counting down.
CTGAGAAACGAGAGGTCAGCCAGGTCAGATCAAGGCTGTGCCAGTCTTCATTACCTCAGAGGGGTAGTCAGGCAGTCATCTGGGCATGGCCAGGCTGTGGCCTTCTGCAGTGTGGACAGCCACTTAGTTTGTTACATAAATACACTGACGTCCAACATGCCAACGCTCATAAACAATGCTATTAACGCACTCCTTTCATGTCTACCTTGTCTTTCTGAAACAGGCTCTGCGATGAAAACAAAGAGAATCTGTTTACTGGAAATGTGTGCGAGGTAGTTGCCAAAAAGAGGAAAAAAGACTTCTACAATAACAACACCAAATCACAGTGTGAGTAGCACTGACCGCAGCCATCTTATTCCCATTAAAGGTCTTTGGGGGAAAATGGCCAACCACGAGCTATTAGGAATGCTAGCCAGCTAGCATGAGGTTTAACAAAACAGTTCTGATAAATAGCAAAGTAAATCTCTCTCTTTTTCTTTTCTCTCCTTTCCCAGTTGTTTACCAGGAGAAGTGGATCTATGTTCAGAAGGAGAGCACAAGAGAGGTGAGGAAAGTTTAGGTCAACCGTACCATATAACAGTGTGACCCAAGACCTGGAATGTGGATACACTGTTTATGCTAAATTTAATGGACAGTAAATAATACTGAGAATGTCCACTAGATTTTGTTTATTTCCCATTCTACTCTTTACCATACATGGTATGTGTTTTGGTAATTAAGTTTGTGTTATTACCTTAGAGACATGGATACTGCACTCTAGGGGAAGCCTTCAACCGTCTAGATTTTTCCAGTGCCACTCAGGACATCCAGAGATTTACCTATGTGGCAAAAGTAAGCTGTTGGCTAACTATCTGAATTATAAGCATGATTTAGCTTGATCACTAAAACTGCGTGTCCTTGGTTTGTGTCCTGTCCTCTCACTCTTTTACTTCCCTCTCTCTTACCCTCTCGCTCTCCCTCTGTGCAGCTCCTCCAGCTCATAGCCAGGTCTCAGCTGCCGTCCCTCAGTGGAGCAGCTCAGAAGAACTACTTCAACGTGCTGGAGAAGATCGTACGGAAGGGTGAGCGAGACGGAGAGGGATATGTCCTCATCATGCTGTACCTCCCTGGTCTGTACTCAATGGCCTGTCAGAATAACACCGTGTAACCACAGCACATTGCCTAATGGCACAGCCCCTGGTTTTAGCTCTGAGCCATACTTACATTAGTGTTGGCACTGCTCCCTGGTTGGAGAAGTGAAATGCAGCCTCATGCTTTCTCTGAGAACAACACGTCTCTCTGTTCTCAATTCTATGCCCTCAAACTGACAGTCTAATACTGGGTTTCTTGGCATTGTTTGGTCTCGTCAGTGTGGCAGTAGAACCGGTCCCACTGCTGCTGTGTCAGAGTGATTGTCCCGCCACTAAACCACACAGCTGTAGTGCCCCGTCATTACTGAGCTGCTGTTCCCGGGCGGATCAAAGGAGCTTTAGGTCACACAACCACACGCCTCAGGAAGGAAAACATGAATTAGCTGCAGTATATAAAGACCTATTTTGCTTTGGCTTCATGCATGCCTTGAGAGTACAGTACGTTCTTCAAATGGTGGTTTTGCTTTGGGAGTAATGGTAAAATGCTTTGACTTTTGATAAAGATTTTCCTGTACAGTTAAAAAATATATATATTTATATATATTGAATTTGACTACGTTTCTTCCATTACAAAAAACATAACATTTATCTCTCGAGAGACCTGGTATGAACGACAGTGAATATTGATGTAGTTATAGGGTGTTTTAACGTCTTTGTTCTCTCTTTGTGTCCAGTTCTGGAGGACCATCATAACCCTCGCCTTATCAAGGAGCTGCTGCAGGACCTGAGCTCCACCCTGTGCATCCTGACCCGAGGCATGGGCAAGTCTGTCCTGGTGGGCAACATCAACATCTGGGTCTGCAGGCTGGAGACCATCCTCAACTGGCAGCTGCAGCTCAACAACCTGCAGATACCCAAGGTAGAGTATTGTGGGGGGGGGGGGGGGGCATAGCACTCACCTCTGTCATCTCGAAGTGCTTCGAGAGACTAGTCAAGGATCATATCGCCTCCACCTTACCTGCCACCCTAGACCCACTTCAATTTGCTTACCGCCCCAATAGGTCCACAGACGATGCAAACGCCATCACTCTGCACACTGCTCTATCCCATCTGGACAAGAGGAATACCTATGTAAGAATGCTGTTTATTGACTATAGCTAAGCATTCAACACCATAGTACCCTCCAAGCTCATCATTAAGCTTGAGGCCCTGGGTCTGAACCTCGCTCTGTGCAATTGGGTCCTGGACTACCTGACGGGCAGCCCCCAGGTGGTGAAGGTAGGAAACATCCCCTCCAGTCCGCTGATCCTCAACACTGAGGCCCCACAAAGGTGCGTGCTTAGCCCCCTCCTGTACTCCCTGTTCATCCATGACTGCAGGGCCGAGCACGCATCCAACTCGATCATCAAGTTTGCAGACGACACAACCATAGTGGGCTTGATTACCAACGATGACGAGACCGCCTACAGGGAGGAGATGAGGGCTCTGGGAGTGTGGTGCCTGGAAAACAACCTCTCACTCAACGTCAACAAAACAAAGGAGATGATTGGGTGGTGCTGTCTGCCCAACGCATTACCGGGGGCAAACTACACACCCTCCAGGACACCTACAGCACGTCTTGTCACAGGAAGGCCAAAAAGATCATCAAGGATATTAACCACCCAAGTCACTGCCTGTTCACCCCGCTATCATCCAGAAGGCGAGGTCAGTACAGGTACCGGGAGACTGAAAAACAGCTCCTGTCTCAAGGCCATCAGACTGTTAAACAGCCATCACTAGCACATTAGAGACTGCTGCCTATAGGCATAGACTAGGAATCACTGGCCACTTTGGAACACTAGTCACTTTAATACTGTTTACATATCTTGCATTACGCATCTTGTGTGTGTGTGTGTGTGTATGTATATATATATATATATATATTCTATTCTATTCTATGGTATCTTAGTCACTTAATATTTACATATCTGACATTACTCATCTCGTATGTATATATTGTATTCTATACTATTCTACGGTATCTCATTCACTTAATGTTTACATATCTTGCATTACTCATCTCATGTGTGTATATACTGTTTTCTATACTGTTCTACAGTATCTTAGTCCGTTCCGCTTTGAAATCGCTCATCCATATGTATAGCGTCTTAATTCATTCCTATTTAGATTTGTGTGTATTGGGTATATGTTGTGTAATTTGTTAGATATTACTGCACTGTCGGAGCTAGAAGCAAAAGAATTTAGCAACACCCGCAATATCTGCTAATTACGTGTGTGACCAATAACATCTGCTAATTACGTGTGTGTGACCAATAACATCTGCTAATTACGTGTGTGACCAATAACATCTGCTAATTACGTGTGTGACCAATAACATCTGCTAATTACGTGTGTGACCAATAACATCTGCTAATTACGTGTGTGTGACCAATAACATCTGCTAATTACGTGTGTGACCAATAACATCTGCTAATTACGTGTGTGACCAATAACATCTGCTAATTACGTGTGTGACCAATAACATCTGCTAATTACGTGTGTGACCAATAACATCTGCTAATTACGTGTGTGACCAATAACATCTGCTAATTACGTGTGTGACCAATAACATCTGCTAATTACGTGTGTGACCAATAACATCTGCTAATTACGTGTGTGACCAATAACATCTGCTAATTACGTGTGTGACCAATAACATCTGCTAATTACGTGTGTGACCAATAACATTTGATATGATTTGGCTTGGTGACAGTGTTCAGTCATCGCGTCCTCTCAGTGTTGTATTGTGTAGTGGAATGCTGCAGCCCCAGCCAGCCTGGGATATCCTTAACTAGGTGTCAATCTGGTTCTGCTTTAGCCAACTCTTGTTCTGATGTTGGCTGAATCCAAATCCGACTGGCTAGGCTTCAGAGATAGACTGGTTCGTTTTCTGTCTCATTATCAAGGTGGTTAATGTTTGCTTTGTAAAAAGTTGTAACTTCTGTACTTAGACGTGTGCCGTCTGTTTAGTTGACGAGAGACCCTCTGCTTGGAGGATAATTGACCTGGTAGTTATGTGACAGTATTGCCATCGTTTCAACATACGTATATCCCCCCCCCCCCCCCCCCCAGCAAATGTCCAATGGGATGACGCTGCGTGACCTGCCGCTAGACATGCAGAACAACATCCTGTACAAGTTCTCCGACGCCTGTGACATCATCAACCTGGGACAGGCCACGCCCACTCTTCACATGCTCAGTGAGGACCGGCACCTGTGGAAGAAGCTGTGCCAGTTTCACTTTGCAGAGAAACAGGTAGAAGTCACTGGGTATCTAAACATGGCATTCAATGTAATCAGTGTCACAAACTGCTTGAATACAGGGTCATGTTCAGTGAGTAGTATACAGTGACCACCAGAGTGCAGTGTTGCCACATTTAATATAAGGGAGGCATTCTACATAAGGTTTATGGAGTTGAACATGAAATGGTGGTCATTTAGAAAATAACTCAGGAATTACCCTTCGGAGTTACCTTAGCATCTCTTTCTTTCCTTTCCCCCTGGTGTCAACCGTGTTTTCTCCTTGTGTGTGTAGTTCTGCAGGCATCTGATCTTGTCAGAGAGGGGCCATGTGGACTGGAAGGTCATGTACTACACCCTACAGAAATACTACCCCAAGAGAGAGCAGTACGGAGACACACTGCACTTCTGCAGACACTGTAGCATCCTCTTCTGGAAGGTAAGAACAAGAAGACACACTAGACAATATGACAGCATCTCAAATGGCACCCTATTCCCTACATAGTGCACTACTTTTGACCTGGGCCCATAGGGAATAGGGTGCCATTTCGGACACGTATTATGGGTTACATAGCTGCATATCAGGGGGGACTCCCATGATACATATGCCTATTTTTAGGTTGAAATTAATAATAGATTTATTAAGCATTTTTCCAAGTTCGCAATGTGCTTATCAAGAAGGAAAAGTAAACTAAAATGTAAAATAAAGTTTCAAAGTGGAGAGTGAGTTTTTGAGTCCTAGCCAGGAGAAATCTTTGTATGTGATGTCATGGTGACCTTTGGCTGTGTTTATGGAGTTTGGGGTCAGCTCAGGACTGAGATTTGCCCTTTAGTAGACGGTAGCGCATTTCCGTCGATTCACAAATGTTTCTGCCGTAAGAGGGAAATGCCCCGACGACTATCTGTGTTAATACGCCTCACTTGTGATACGGCTTTGGAAACATTTGGAACTTGACTTTCATATCAGCGAGACATTATTTTTCAAATCCAAAAGATACACTTACTGTATGCAGTTTTAGCACAGTTGCACATGACTGTGTTGTGAATAATACATGCTTCCAGAAAGACACTTCCTCCCTTCGCCATTGGAAATATGAGCGCAAGGTGGGAGGATGTCGGCTGGAGGCTGTTATTGTGCTAAAACTGTGTACAGTAAGTATATTTTGTATTTGAAAGATTCTTTCTCGCTGATATGAAAGTAAAGTTCCAAAAGTTTCCAAAACTGTATCGCCAGCAAGGATTATTAATGTGTCTGGGTCTTTCTATGAACAATGGGGACAATGTGTGACATTGGGATCAACATTTCAAAATCGTATGAAACAAAAATCAAAAGGATTTTCATGTAGTTTCATGTGTTCTTAGAGGAATAAAAGTGAATGCAAATCGCCTCATATACAACAACCTATCAAATGTATTTATAAAGCCAAATGTCACAAAGTGCTGTACAGAAACCCAGCCTAAAACCCCAAACAGCAAGCAATGCAAATGTAGAAGCACGGTGGCTAGGACAAACTCCCTAGAAAGACAGGAACCTAGGAAAAAACCTAGAGAGGAAATAGGCTCTGAGGGGGGGCCAGTCAGTCCTCTTCTGGCTGTGCCAGGTGGAGATTATAAGAGTACATTTAAAGCCAGATTGTTCTTCTAGATGTTCAAACATTCTTAGATGACCAGCAGGGTGAAATAATAATCCATGATGGTAGAGGGTGCAACAGGTCAGCACCTCCAAGAGTAAATGTCAGTTGGCTTTTCATAGCCGAGCAGTCAGAGGTCAAGACAGCCGGTCCAGGACAAGGCAGCACGTCCGGTGAACAGCTCAGTGTTCCATAGCCGCAGGCAGAACAGTTGAAACTGGAGCAGCAGTATGACCAGGTGGACTGGGGACAGCCAGGAGTAATCATTCGGCCAGGTAGTTCTGAGGCATGCTCCGGTCTCTCCTGGAGGAGAGGGAGAGCGAGAGAGAATTAGAGGGAGCATACTTAAATTCACACAGGACACCAGATGTGCCCGGAGAATTACACCAGATATAACAGACTGACCCTAGCCCACCCCCCCAGCACGTGTACTATTGCAGCATAGATACTGGAGACCGAGACTGGTGGGTCGGGGGACACTGTGGCCCCATCTGACGATACCCCCGGACAGGGCCGACCAGGCAGGATATAACCCCACCCACTTTGCAAAAGTACAGCCCCCACACCACTAGAGGGATATCAATAGACCGCCAACTCACTACCCTGAGACAAGGCTGAGTATAGTCTACGAAGATCTCCTCCAATGTTATACAATTGTTTAATGTGTATATAACTGTACATATAGGTCCTAATACCCCCCCCCCCCCCCCCCACACACACACACACACACACGCACACAATAAAAAGCATGCAACATGTGTTAAAAAAAAAAAAAAGTAGGCCATTACTACTTTAAGAATAATTATTTATTTGAGTTTTTGGGCCCTGCCAATGCATTGATATTCCAAATATTTTTACATAACAGAATGTGAGAATGTGGACATTTCGTGACTAAATAGATTGGATGCATGCATGGAGATTTGTATGTGGCAGATGTAGGCACACGTAATGTGAAACTACATGAATAGCAGTAGCATTAATCTCACCATCACTGTTTTTATCATGAGTAAGTGACCAAAATCCAGGTCTCTTTTACAGTGTAGTAATTTAGTATACGCTCTTATCCAGAACGACTTACAGGATAATTCGATTTTAATTGCTGATTTGATTTTAATTGCATAATTTTCACTTAGTCAGCTCTGGGATTCAAACCTGCAACCTTTTGGTAACTGTTCCAACGCTCTTAACTGCTAGGCTAGCTGCTGCCCTTTTTTCCCCGGAAGAATTTCTATGGAAAGACTAGTTGAATCCAACATTAGATGTTGTCGTCTTAATAAAAGTAAGAAAATGTAGGCACTCTGGATAAATGACTAAAATGTCTAAAATGTAAGTAATAATCATGGGTAGTTACATGGGAGCAGGAGAACTAAATTGACTACAATAATTCCAATAACTTTTCAAACACAAAATTGCGGATTTTATTTTTTCCAAGGTAGGCCTATTCCAGTACTTGAATTTATGAGCAACAAATTCAAGTTCAAGTAGGCTACTTCAAGCCCCTTGTTTTGTTTTTAAAATTGCAGTTCTAACATGGAAAACAAAATGTATTTGACATGTTATTTCATTACCACATCTTAATATGATCTGATAACGAAATAACATGTCAAAAACATTATTGTGAATAAGCCCACTAGGTTAAGTCATTTGTTGTCATTATATCCCGAATAATTAATAGGAATCGCGTTGGTTTTGCGCAATAGTCTATTCTACACAATTGCACACAGTAGACTCTGTGTCCAAGCCGAGGAACAAAAATATCTGAAAACACGAACTCATTGCCTTTTTGCTTTCTCTGTTAAATCTAACGACACCCTGCTGTAAGTCAAGCAGACAATGATAGATGGTAAACATCAATTCGCTAGGGATATTAGATCCAACTGTCTTCACCAGCGTAACCAATGAGACGCCAAAATATTCTGGACATGAATTGCATACACCTTTTTTATGGCACTTGGGCTATTGTTGCATCGCATGCGCCATCACAGCTGTTTGTCACTTGGGCTATTGTTGCATCGCATGCGCCATCACAGCTGTTTGTCACTTGGGCTATTGTTGCATCGCATGCGCCATCACAGCTGTTTGTCACTTGGGCTATTGTTGCATCGCATGCGCCATCACAGCTGTTTGTCACTTGGGCTATTGTTGCATCGCATGCGCCATCACAGCTGTTTGTCACTTGGGCTATTGTTGCATCGCATGCGCCATCACAGCTGTTTGTCACTTGGGCTATTGTTGCATCGCATGCGCCATCACAGCTGTTTGTCACTTGGGCTATTGTTGCATCGCATGCGCCATCACAGCTGTTTGTCACTTGGGCTATTGTTGCATCGCATGCGCCATCACAGCTGTTTGTCACTTGGGCTATTGTTGCATCGCATGCGCCATCACAGCTGTTTGTCACTTGGGCTATTGTTGCATCGCATGCGCCATCACAGCTGTTTGTCACTTGACTGTTGTTGCATCGCATGTGCCATCACAGCTGTTTGTCACTTGGGCTATTGTTGCATCGCATGCGCCATCACAGCTGTTTGTCACTTGACTGTTGTTGCATCGCATGTGCCATCACAGCTGTTTGTCACTTGACTGTTGTTGCATCGCATGTGCCATCACAGCTGTTTGTCACTTGGGCTATTGTTGCATCGCATGCGCCATCACAGCTGTTTGTCACTTGACTGTTGTTGCATCGCATGTGCCATCACAGCTGTTTGTCACTTGACTGTTATTCTGAAAATTCCTCCCTGGATCAGTAGATGTGTGAAAATATTACAGCGTAACTAATCAGCTGGATGGATACCAAATGAGCATCTAACAAGTATTATGCATAATTATGGAAGAAGCACATTAATGATCGTATCGATTTTAAGTATAAAGGTAGGGTGACTCTTTTTTTGTTGTTGTTAGAAGCATTTGATTTTGCAATGCATACATTATTTTTGATTTGTGTGCCCATAAACTGTTTTCACCCCTTAACATAAGGAGACACTAAACGTAGTTTCACATTTCTGAGATCTCTATACAAAAAACTCTTGACAGCTAGGTCCAGGATTCTTACAGGGTTCAAGTACAATGTCTAATTTCACTGATTTTAATGATTAACATATGATATAACGGCAGCTTACACTGCCATAAATGCAAGGAGAGAAGTAAGTTGTCACACGATTTTGGACAAATCCGTCAAGACACCAACCATGATTAAGGGTTAAACATAGGTTGGCTATATAGCTATGACCCCCCCCCCCCCCCCCCCCTATATTTAATGTAATGACATGAGAGAAAAAACATCCTCACTGGTACCCTAGTTTATAGAAAGACCCTTCTAAGCGTTAAAACGGAGAGTCGGGAGTGTAGTCCACATGTAGCCAGCGGTGGTCCATATACATTCACCTTAGAACCCTAGGGATGGCTGTATGTCCCCGTTGGGTTCTCGAGAGCTGGACAGGGATGTACTGTGAGCAAAATCGACAGCCAAAACAATCTTTATCAGTAATGTGTAGTCACAACCACCCCAAAAAATATTCAACATAGTCTCTCTGTGTATTGAGACTTGTTTATGCACTTTAAATAAATAAATTATCAACTTATGCTGTTAGAAGTGATTCATCATTTGGGTGGAGAAAACCAGCCTCTTTTCCAGAACCAACAAACTGCTTAACTGCCCCTCTCCTTTTTGCTAGCAGCATGTAACTTTAGCACATTCCTCTTACCTCAGCCCTTAGTAATTTTCATGATTTTTCTTTTTTTTTTTATTCTTTTTTTTAAAGTCATTCGAAAACCAGATGTTTTAGGCTTAATTATAGTGAAGCAAGTCAATTCTGGTCTTCATATATACAGAACAAAAATATAAACGCAACATGTGAAGTGTTTGTCATGATTCATGAGATGAAATGAAATATAAGATTCCAGCAATGTTCCATATGCACAAAATATTATTTCTCTCAAATTCTGTGCACAAATGTGTTTCCATCCCTGTTACTGAGCATTTCTCTTTTGCCAAGATAATCCATCCACCTGAAAGGTGTGGCATATCAAGAAGATGATTAAACAGCATGATCGTTACTATGGTGCACCTTGTGCTGTGGACAATAAAAAGCCACTCTAAAATGTGCAGTTTTGTCACACAACACAATGCCACAGATTTCTCCAGCTTTGAGGGAGTGTGCAATTGGGATGCTGACTGCAGGAATGTCCACCAGAGCTGTTGCCAGGGACTTGAATGTTAATTTATCTACCATAAGCTGCCTCCAACGTAATTTTAGAGATTTTGGCAGTACATCCAACTGGCCCCGCAACCGAAGACCACGTGTAACCATGCCAGCCCAGGACCTTTTAAGTTTGAGTGACCCTTTTAAAAACCTTTTCAGTTGAACCCAGAACATGAATAATTAACGTTTTCTACACTATAAATGGACTATTCCCTGGGGATCTACAGGTTTAGCATGTTGGTTGGGCTTTAGTTTGCTAACATTAATGCTTATGACTGTGCTAATCCCGAACCTAAGGAGGAAACTAATCTGTGAAACCAGACAAATTATTCACATGCCGCTCAAAGATCAATGAATGAACTGACTAACCCTCATTGACAGATTTGACATATTTTCTTTATAAGAAACCGACCACCCATTTCATTCAAAAGCATGGGTTATAGCAAGGTTATTGTTAATGACTGTTATCAATATTTGTTTCACCTTTATAGCCCCACTTATGATGCTCATGAATAGAAGGACTGGTCACACCATTGCTATTAAAACTCAAATGTGTGAGCAGGCTGAGCACATATGAGTACATCACCTTGCCAGCTCCTCTCACCACTAACTAGTGTTATGATGCAGTACTAGATTCTAAACAACCTGAGTATTGTTCTGGGCTCCTCCTGCAAGTACTGTAACTCTCCTAAATTTAAAACTCTCCTTCTATTTCTCCTCTGGCATTGTAGATTGACCCCTCTTTCCTCTCAGTGCCAACCAAGGCTTTGTTAGAACCAGACAGCCTCCCATCCTTCTGTTTCTAATCTTTTAACCTTTCTACATCCCTCTCTTGTTCCTTACTTCCTGCCTCTCTTCCTGACTCCCAATGTACTTGTCCCTGACCCCTAAAGGACTGCCACCTGGCCTTATTATTCAAGGTACTTTCCTTCCCCTCATGTCTGACTCTCTGGCCACCATTTTGTTTTCTGTTGTCCTGGTGATGAATTATGTTTCAGACTCGGCTTGTTGTCACTCGTCTTCTGGTTTGTTATGCTTTTTTGCTTTGAAAATGACTAAGGTTGTGATTTTTATTTTATTTGAGGAAATGTATTTTAGGCACTGTTGTCCTGTCTGACATGGAACTCGTATGAATGTGTGATGCTATAGTATAGTAACAATGGCGCTCCCTCCTATCTCCTAGGAATCTGGACATCCTTGTACAGCCAACGATCCCAACAACTGCCTCGTGCCTGTTTCACCTCAGCACTTCATAGACCTCTTCAAATTCTAGACCTCCTTTTGATACTCCAGACCAGGAGAGGGGTGACTTACCCCCTCCTCGCCTTGCCTCTCCTCTCCGTATATAGTGTGTGTAAAAACAAAGGGCTCAGAGGAGGAAGACATTTTGTTGTTTCATATTTTTCTGCATATTTTTGACTCTGACTGAAAACAACAGAGAGGAGATATGTTTTTGTGTGTGAGGCATGGATGGCATTAAAGAGAACTGCAGAGCTCATTATTGACACCTTGTTGGGAAATAACAACTGATTATTCCATGTGATGGCTTGGTGGCCATTTTGCCTACCGTTTTTTTTTTCCTTCTTGGTAACAGAATGTATGTCCAATGTAGATGTAGGTCTCTGTTTATGTACAGTATATCTCCTCCTGTGTATTTTCGCCCTGCATATTTGAGGCGTCAACACTAAAAATAAATGTACATGTTTGCTGTAACAATTACTTTTTATGATACACCTTTTGTCAGGACTTTCAAGTAGACAGTAATGAAATGTGAACATGACTTTATGGGGGGGTTGTAATATTGCTTTAACATTCCAACTGAGATGTAACTTATAGTTGGCTACTCTTGTTGGTATAATCATTAATTTCCTGTGATGGAAGCGAACTAATTCATGGCATTCATGGCTGTGGTTGCTATGGGAATCATCTGACCTTTGTCCTTTTAAAATCCACTACAATATGACATAGAGCCTTAACACCCATGCCGATCACAGCAGCACAGGAGACTGAGCAGAGTATGTTCGGCAACATTCACATGAACCCTCCATCTGAGGTTAAGGCCATGCATAGAGCATTCATAACAGGAGTCCTAAACAGTCATGACAGCCTATGTAAGCTAGTTGGCTAGCAAGCGGCTAGGCTGTATGAAGGAGAGTGTTCTTGCATGTTTCTCCACATTGTAAACTATTCTGTTGTTGAAGTCCGACACAGTAAATCTGACCATGCATTTACCTAGGAGTGAACACAATGACACCTTGATGAAATAAGCAGATCCAAACAATCCAGGCAGGGCAGGTCTTTATTCTTCTGAACAAATGTGACCCTTCTTTTTAGTAAATACAGAAGCTCTAACAGCCATCGTGGCAAGGAACCCATATCTGCACAAACGTGGCTGTGGAAGAAGGGACTAAGTAGATTTGAAAATAAAGGCACATATTTAAATGAAAGGATTGTCCAAGTCGAACCACCTACAAGTGGAAAGCCTGATTCTGTTTGGAATTAAAATATACAATTGCAATCACACACAAAACAATCTGTTATGAAAATGAAATAAAATGATTCTTCAATAACTCACTGCTATCCTATTAAAGCACCAACACACATTTACACAGGCACATACAACAGCAGATCTCATGTTAACAATGTCTGTTGAATTCGTTTCTGTCACAGTCCCAAAAGCACCTCGGCTGCTGGCAAAATTGTTGGAAACCATGAATACTGGAATACAGGAAGTTTCTCATGGCCATGCATGAGAAGGGAGGGGTGTGGCTAGATGGTATACTAGATGGTATATTTTCTAGTTGTATGTTCTAGTTGTATTTTCTAGTCGTATGTTCTAGTTGAATGTTCTAGTCGTATGTTCTAGTTGTATGTTATAGTTCTATGTTCTAGTCGTGCCAGGAGTTTTTGCATTTTAGCTAACCCTAACCCTTTTCCTAACCTTAACCTAATTATCCTAACCTGCTGTGTGAGTTCTCCTAGCCTGCTACAAAAAGTCAAATTTGTCCGTAGCTGAAAACCATTTAGTCAAAACCAGGGAGGGGTGCAGCAGTGATGCATGCTGGGATTGCCCATCACATTATTTGATCCTCATGGTGAGCTTGGTCTAGTAGTAGTCTATTCCAATATGGTGAGCAGAGCAGCATGCCACAACACATACTGTAGAGAAAGGCACATCACGGCTTTTTGTCTAATCGGGGAAACAGCACACAGACTGCATGCAGAAAATGGCGCTCAGTCCTCTTATTGCATGGAAAATGTTTCTTATCATTAGATTTGAATGTACAGTATTCATGACACTCCAACGGAGCGCCATCTGCTGGGCTTGTAACAACATTTAGATCATATCATTGATTAACAATACTCCAGATTCAGCAGCCTATATTCGCTAACACACATTTGCACTTATGGTTCAGAGCCTGGAAGGCTTATTACACATTATTGGACAAAGCATTTTAAGCCTTTTAGCTATGCTTATTAGGAGCTAAGACTTCTGACACATTCCTCTCCCAGTAGACATTTACTGCAGGGCCAGGGAGGGCAAACAACATGGAAAACGTATCATTAAATAAGGCCTACAGTAGCATAGTTGGTCTTGTTCTCAAACTACACTCTAGCATAAAACATGAATGCCTATGTTACAATACAAAATCTCCTTTGGAAATCATTCTCTTGGCTTGATAATATAAAAGGGTCAAAGGCCAGTGGATACACAGTTTAAGGTAAGGCCTTCATGTGTTTGCTTTTTTACTTTCCAACCTCTTATCTATGACATCCTTTTCAAGATGGTGACCCTTTTCTCTACACTGCCAAACCAGTCCACTCAGATCAACCTAGCATAACGTGTTCCCAGGCTCAATGTCTCTGCAACATTAAAACACAGTTTCAACACAAAGTCAATAATAATAGATTTTAGTGACCTTGTCTGCTTTGTAAGTTCTTCTGCTATGTTGTGGAGTGAACAGTCAGGGATATATGGGCTGTGTTCGTCTATGCTGTACGGAAAAGTCAGGACTGCACTCAGAATGTCAATGGAGGATACAAAATCAGTTCTTTATGCAGCACAGAGACAGACAGGCATGTCTTTTTCCCTCCTCTTAATTTGATGAATGAGGTGAGGGGCAGGGATTGCTGGCAGGTAAGGGGTAAAGCTTTTATTTAAACCCCTCCCATGTCTCCGAAACACTCCCTCGGCTCCGCCTCCTGATTCCGGCCAGCTTGCCTTTGGCGCGGGCTGTCCACCTGACGGCCGTGGAATCCCGCGATTCTGACAGGTTGGCGTAGTGCGACGAGTCTTCCTCTAGACCCAGACCTGTCCAGGAGGGAAGCCCCAGCGGGAGCCCCAGGGCCTGGGGGAAGGACACAGGCGAGTCCCTGGTCCCACTCTGAGCCTCCATTGCCTCCTCGGTGGGTGTCTCGGTTTGGTCGGGCAACTGCGGCGGCTCCCAGCCCTCCAGCTTGTCCAGTTTCCTGGTGGGCGTGATCTGCCTCATCGTCATGGTGACGCTGTCCCAGAAGCAGTTGCCCTTCTCTGTGATTGGCTTGTTCTTCTCCTTCCCTTCCTCCTTGTTCTTCTTGTGGGACCTTGATCAAAGACAGAGAGAGGGGAGGATGAAGAGGACTATGAGTACAAAATCAGTAAGAACATACTACAATACATGTATCATTGTTCCTTGAAGTCCAATGTAGTTGTGTACATGTACGCATGGGTACTCCCCTGCCCACATCCTAAACACAATTTAGGAAAAAAGTGCTATCTAGAACCTAAAAGGGTTCTTTGGCTGTCCCCATAGGGGAACCCTTTGAAGAACTATTTTTGGTTCCAGGTAGAACCCTTTACACAGAGGGTTCTACATGGAAGACAAAAGTGTTCAACCTGGAACCAAAAAAGGTTATCCTATTGGGACAGCCGAAGAACCCTTTTGGAACCCTTTTTTCTAAGCGTGTAGAACATGCAGGATACTAGGACATGAAGGTGTGGGATGGTAAAGTAGACATTTTTACCCCTACTTTATATTTACAGCTCTGCTTATCCAGTAGAAGTATGCATGACAACGGGGCATCCTAAGCCCCCACACCTACTCCTTTAGAGACATATTTTCTTCCCCTCCCCCTCACTTCCCCTACTGCATCGGTAGGACATTAAAGTAGGAGTGTGGTGCGTTCCCCATTGAGAAGGGCATTGTATAGGGATACCAGAGGTATTGTGCTTCTGCCACTGAATGATGATTTACCCTCCATACATTCCACACCCTGTGGAGACAGGATGTTGACGTGAGCCAGACTGTCTGTCTCGCTATCTGACTCTCTCTCTCTTTGTCTGTCTCTCTCTTTGTCTGTCTGTCTGTCTGCATGTCTGTCTGTCTGTCTGCATGTCTGTCTGCATGTCTGTCTGCATGTCTGTGTTCAGGAGGCTCTAGCCAGGATTAGGTGGTTTTGGGAGAGCAGCAGCGCCAGCAGAGCTTACTGTAGGCCTCACCTTCTCAGAGAGGTCAAATGAGACAGGACATTCATCTCACTGAAGGAGGGAAGACAGAGTGCTCACCTCGCCCTCTCCCTCTGAGCCCAACTAAATGTTCTATGGGGCCAGTCCTATTGCACCTTGTAGCTAATTGGGGAAATAAGAGTTATAGTGGGGCGAGGTAGCAAAAGTATGACATACAAATACGTGCCTGCACTTTGTTATATGTCATGATGGTAGTACAGTATATGATCAATCTCACCCTCTGCGGTCAGCCAGTGTGACCCCTGTCAGTAGGAAGTGCTCGTCATCCTGAGAAGAAAACATCTTCTTATCCCTCCTCTCCTTCTTGGACTTGACTTTCTTCACTTTCACCTCCTGGGAGACCAAAACAAACAGAGCACCACTGTAAACCACAGCCTGACCAATATGTTTTTTGGGATCCAAAACAGATTAAAAACTTACCGGTACCAATATACTGTTTACACCAGCTAAATTAAAAAGTGTCTTTCTTCCACACTGAATTCTCATAAATTGCCATCCAAAATAGCAATTTTCCAATAACTATGCTTCAACTGTTGATTTCCTCATTTCAATGACACATCATGAAAATGGCCGCAAACATTCAGATAAGCATGAGATTCTCCTTTTCACTTATAGGTGGAGTTATCGGACGATGCCGATATAGCGCTTTAAAGGTCATTATCTGTGAACCGATATATTGGTTGGGCTCTACTGTAAACATGACTGTAAATCCTAAATAGGTTTTCATAAGCTCTAGAATGATAATCATAACAGTTCTGTGGTGTTTTATGACTATTGACTTCCACCACCAGAACAGTCTGTTTTTAAGTGATGAAATTAACTCAAATGAATGGATTCAATGGAGATTGAATACAGGTATTGGCCATTTATGTGTAAAATGGGGTAACAGTTACAGCACAGTCATCTCGGCTCCAGCCCTGGCACTGAGGAGAGAGAGAGCAGTCACTACTCGCTTGGCTGGTCAGTACATTCCAGTAGAATACCCTCCCACCTAACCCCCACTCATCTGTCACATCGGAATTCCAGCCTTATTATTTTCAAATAATGTGGCCGAATTCAACTACTTCTATTTGAAGTATTTTCAAATAATGTCCTATAAGTCTAGGCTATTTGAAACTATTTTCAAATGTTTCCAAATACATTATAAATACGCATAGGACCAAACAGACATGGATTCAAGTGCATGGAGCATTTAAATATTTGAAAACTGTATCTGTGTATGAGTATTTTCAAATACATGCCAATACTTTCCAAAATGTATTTCCAACTACATTCCATTATTCAACTACTTGTATTTTCAAAGAAAATGTGTTCAAATACTTACATTGAAATGTGAAAGTAATTGAAATACTTAAAATAGTATTTGAACTCAGGTCTGCTATCCGCACAGGGAACGCCCATCCTGATTCTGGCCCTTTAGCAGTAATTGGCTCATGTCCCTCTTTTTGTTCTTGTCCCACTTTATTCCAATGTCAAATATCAAGGTCATATCGTTTACACCAACTCACATCTGACCTGTTCTTTTCACATTAGTACATTCCTGGCATTTCTGATAAATATTCAGAATTCTCGTAATAGACGTATTATTTGGACTCTAAATGATCTGTACCCTCGTAACGTTTGAGGTTACCTGTCAACAAGCCACTGTGTAAGAGGCTGTTTCTATGGAACTAAAACACACACACACCCTTTTCCCCAGTTCAGACCTTGTTGTTCTGGAACACAGGACAGAGAACACAGGACAACACAAACAAACAGAGGTCTGCAGACTAAAGAAGCCAACCAAAATATAAACAGAAACACAAAGGGCCATGAAAGCTCTTCTAATCCCAGATCGTTGAACCCAGAGACCTCCATTTAATAAAGGCAGGGTCCTATTTGCCCTCTTTGCTGTGGAGCAGGCAACAGACAGGCACACTCTCTACAATGCCACACACACAGACATGAGCCCTCTAACACTGCATAGTTGGCTGCACCCCTCCACACTATATCCTCTGTTCACTTCACACACATAAACGCACACGCACACGCACACACACACGCACACACACACACACACACACACACACACACACACACACACACACACACACACACACACACACACACACACACACACACACAGCACCACCGTGCACATGTTGTACAGTAAACCCATACACACTCTGTGTGATTTGTTAAGTCTATGGGGAATGCCATTGGTTGTATTTACAGTTTGATGAAGGTGTCATTAAAATACCTTACAGTCTAAACACCCTAATAAAGTAGGGGGGTTAACAAATATCAGATATGATTACTTCTCATCCTCTCTTTCTTTCCTCCACATACCAGAGGGGTTGAGGTTGAGAGGGGTTGAGGTTGAGACATCCCAGCAAGCACATAACATTCTGAGAACCACATAACATTCTGAGCGTTTCAAACATTATCCATTTTTTGAAAGATGGGAAACAGGCCTTTAAAATGATACGACATGCAATAAAGAATGGTAATCAGTGAACCCGTCAGATTCTAAGCCCTGTCTAAGCAGGGGAGGGGTTCTACTAAGCTATATGAAATTATTTTAAGATGGTCACCAAGGATCATTTAGCTATTTGAGTTAGAATTTTAAGACCCCTTGAAGTATCAAAAAGATATATATACACTACTGTTCAAAACCTTGGGGTTACTTAGAAATGTCCTTGTTTTTTAAAGAAAATCACATTTGTTGTCCATTAAAATAACATCAAATTGATCAGAAATACAGTGTAGATATTGTTAATGTTGTAAATTACTATTACTAAATATTCAGACCCTTTGCTAGTAGACTCAAAAATTAACTCAGGTGCCTCCTGTTTCCATTGATCATCCTTGAGATGTTTCTACAACTTGATTGGAGTCCACCTATGGTAATTCAATTGATTGGACATGATCTGGAAAGGCACACACCTGTCTATATAAGGTCCCACAGTTGACTGTGCATGTCAGAGCAAAACCAAGCCATGAGGTCGAAGGAATTGTCTGTAGAGCTCTGAGACAGGATTGTGTCGAGGCAGAGATCTGGGGAAGGGTACCAAAAAATGTATGCAGCATTGAAGGTCCCCAAGAACACAGTGACCTCCATCATTCTTAAATGGAAAATGTGTAGAACCACCAAGACTCTTCCTAGAGTTGGCCGCCCAGCCAAACTGAGCAATCGGGGCAGAAGGGCCTTGGTCAGGGAGGTGACCAAGAACCTGATGGTCACTCTGACAGAGCTCCAGAATTCCTCTGTGGAGAAGGAAGAACCTTTCAGAAGAACCACCATTTCTGCTGCACTCCACCAATCAGGCCTTTATGGTAGTGGCCAGACGGAAGCCGTGACAGAGGTACGTGACAGCCTGCTTGGAGTTTGCCAAAAAGCACCTAAAGGACTCTCAGACCATGAGAAACAAGATTTTCTGGTCTGATGAATCCAAGATTGAACTCTTTGGCCTGAATGCCAAGCGTCACGCATGGTGTTGGCAGCATCATGCTGTGGGGATGTTTATCAGTGGCAGGGACTGGGAGATAAGTCAGGTTCGAGGGAAAGATGAACGGAGCAAAGTACAGAGAGAAACCTGCTCCAGAGCACTCAGGACCTCGGACTGGGGATAAGATTCACCTTCCAACAGGACAACAACCCTAAGCACACAGCCAAGACAACGCAGGAGTAGCGTCAGGAAAAGTCTCTGAATGTCCTTGAGTGGCCCAGCCAGAGCCCGGAATTCAACCCGATCTAACATCTCTAGAGAGACCTGAAAATAGCTGTGTAGCAATGCTTCCCATCAAACCTGACAAAGAGGGTCTGCTTGAGAGGGTACAGAGAAGAATGGGAGAAACTCCCCAAATACAGGTGTGCCACGTTTGTAGTGTCATACCCAAGAAGACTCAAGGCTATAATCGCTGCCAAAGGTGCTTCAACAAAGTAGAGGGTCTGAATACTTATGTAAATGTGATATTTAAGCCATCTGATTCGATGAAAGATGGAGTTGAATTTGTCTTTCTGCCCATAATTTCATTTAAAGTACTCAAGCACTTTGAAGAATCTAAAATATATTTTGATTTGTTTAACACTTTTTTGGTTACTACATGATTCCATATGTGTTATTTCATAGTTTTGATTTCTTCACTGCTTTTTTACAATGCAGAAAATAGTACAAATAAAGAAAAACCCTTGAATGAGTAAACTTTTGACTTTGACTGGTACTATAAATAAAGTATTTATGCTTTTAAAAAATTTTGAATACATTTTCGTTTTGTCATTATGGGGTATTGTGTTTAGATTGATGAGGGAAAAAATGTATTCAATCTATTTTAGAATAAGACTGTAAAGTAACAAAATGTGGAAAAAGTATTTCTGAATGCACTGTATGTGTACAGTACAGTATTGTAACTGATAAATGCACACACACACACACCAGATGTTCATGTTTTTAAATGTATGTAAATTGTAAAGTATTTTGTCTGTAATGTCTTTTTCATTATGTGCCGGACCCAAGTAAGACTAGCTGTCGTCATTGACGTTGGCTAATGGGGATCCTAATCAATGTAAATTTAATCCCATACCATCTCTCTCTCTCCCTCTCCCCCCAAGGCTGTTCTCTTATTTATTGGTGTAGTCTCTCCCTGTGTTGTCTGGTGTAAACTGTGGATCAGGTTTACTACACTCCAAATCCATGCAGCAACACTGAGACCAGCAGTGACGCCAAAGCTTTGACCCTGACCCAGGTATGCAGCTGTGTGTGTGTGCGCGTGTACCATAGTATACAGTAAGCTACTCAGCGATCTCCTTAACCTTCACCTCCAGGACACCAAAGCCAGCATAGCAGCCACAGCCCAGTGTAATCTCCATGCAGCCCAGCAAGCAGGCTATTCACCTCAAGCAGGCTATTCACCTCCCTAAGCTCTCTGTGTGTGAGATGGCAACTTTTCCCTCCATGCCACACAGAACAATGGACGTCTTATTGGAAAGAATTTCTTTCATCCATACCTTGGTATTACTGCAGTCTGCATGATCAAATGGGTATACTTCAAGTTCTACAACTTAATATGTTTTTTTTTATCATACAAAGTAATGAAGGCATTATGCTGAAGCGTATAACTCTGTCTAAGCATAAAACTGACCCATGCTTTTGGCGATTCTAATCATGGCTTTCTATCCGGACAATTCTTGCTATTTTCAGCTTTGCTTTGTTTCACACCGATTACTCCCCACCAAATCCTGACTCCTCGAAAGAATGTTCAGCTTCCTTCCCCCTCGTACCAACCCAGCCGTCCCCCATCCTCACTTACAAGCAGGTTATGAAATACCACCACGTCTTGTCCACTGAACAGTTACAGTAACAGTTAGCACAGCTCCTGGGGTATCTACGCACAAACACCACATGGTTAGGAAGTATGGTGGTTTAGCAAATTGTACACATTCCAGCAGCATCTCATCAAAACAGGTTATGAAATACCCCATGAGATCACACACACACACACACACACACACACACACACACACACACACACACACACACACACACACACACACACACACACACACACACACACACACACACACACACACAGTAGGGGAGAGCAACAAACTTTTGTTGACAGAAACCACAACGGACACCTGTTTATCGTACCACAACAAACAGATAACAAAAGCTAAGACACAAAAACACACCAAACACACACACAGAGATCTAATAACATCACCACAAACAGATATGAAGGTGACCTGGGCTGAGAAACAGAGCAGAGACACTAAGGGCTGGGCTGAGGGATGATGAGGGTTGAAGGTGGAGGTGGACGGATATCCACTGTGTCATAATATCTGGCCAGTGGATGGGGGTTGAGGGGGTTTGATACAAGGGTATGATGTGTGCATACACTCCCCTACGTATTTATTTGGACAGTGAAACTACAACTAGGGCTGTTACGATGACCATATTACCGCCACGCCGACAGTCACGAGTCATGACGGCAGTCAAATTCCATGTGACCGTTTAGTCACGGTAATTAGGCTTCTCCAAGCTCTGATGCTGCTGATGGTCATTAGTATCCTACTAAACTTGCTAACTGCCTGGTACTCAGCACTCTATTTTCCCTCTAATCACTCTGACATCAATGCAAATGTAATCAAAAATCTAATCAAACACTTCATGAGAGCCAATGAGCTCATGTTGCACAAGATTTCTATAGGCTATGCAATTGCGTGAGAAAACAGTGATGGCCTCTATTAAAAAGAGGAGGATCCCATCAGCTTTCAATATGCTTACAATATTTATTTCTCAACTTTCCTAATATTAAGCACATTGATTCTCTTTAAAACAGGATTTCAGCCTACCTGGCTGGCATAAGAATTAACCACGGGATTTATGTGCATAAATAACATGTATTTTGTCCCCGCTTCTGTTTCGAGACAGTGGCATGATAATGGTTAATTCTATATCAAAACAAATTTCACACATACAGTATATTATTTAGTATATGTAAAGACAAGATTAAATCAAGAACAGTCTAATGGGTGACAATATTAGCCTATCACTTGTGAATGATATATTATCATTTGTGAATGATGCCCAGCTTGTGTGCAGTAAGAAACAGTGCATGCCTTTTTTTGCAACTTTTTCAAATCATAGTCACCTACCTCATGTAGCCGAGCCCATAAGGTGTGTATATCAACTAAAGTGGCCAAATAACTTTGCAAAGTTAAGCACATTAATCCACTTTACAACAGGTGAAGAGTCTATCTGGCATCCATATGCAGTGTGTGAGTTTCAAGTTTGGAGAAGATCATTTTCACCATAAAAATGTACCTTCATAATAAAAGCATTACATGCATAATCACATTTGCAGTCACTTTTGAGAATGGTGTTTTCTAACTAATTGATTGCATTTTAGAACATTCAGACTTATAGCCTATACAACCACTAGCATCAAAAAATCATTTTTAAGCAATGAGGCTGACGCAACAGATCAGAACGTAGGCTATTTCTTCAAATTACAAGCGCAGCAACACATGCTATGTGCGTATTGCTGCGCTTATAGCCTAACAGTTTATCAACATGTTAAGCTAAACGTTGTGATCTGTTGCGTCAGCCTCATTGCTTAAAAATGTATTTTTTATGCTAGTGGTTGTATTAATTTGGGATCTATCGCATCCCACAACTGTCCCAGACTATGTTTTGAATATTTATTTATCGCACAGAATAGAATAGGTTAAGTTTTGTACTATGGGGGATAGTACATTGACATAGGCTTTATCAAGAGCTTATCCAATTGTGAATGAGAGACTGATGAAGTGTGTGCAGCCTGTGCAAAGAGCAAAGTAGAGCTCATTGCCTTTCATGCAATTTTTTTCAAATTAGAGTCGCATAATGCAGCCTTAGCATGTATTAAAAATCTAAACAAATAGCCCAACGTTGCATCACAAATAAGTTGCATAAATTACTCTAAATGAAGCATATAGGAGGACCTGTTTCTTTGTTAACCTCTCAACACAGAATAGTCGCATGTGCACACTCCCTCATATCGTTTGGAGAAAATATACTTTCTATTTTATTCAGTTATGTTCAATTGTATTCTTCATACTATAAAATAATATAAAATAATGTCTCGGAATTCTAACCAAATCTTGTCTGCTAAATGAACTAGTGTAGCGTGTAGCCCACTACCATATAGCATAGCCAGATCAGGGCCTAACATGACAACTCAGAGTATGCTATTCTGTTCTATTATGTTTCTGAACACTTCTACATTCATGTGAATTCTACCATGATTACAGATAATAATGAATGAATCGTGATTAGGTTAGCATGTCTTGAAGGTATGGTATTTATGACACTAACTTTCTCACTCATCATTATTCACGATTCATTCATGATTATCCGAAATCATGGTAGAATCCACATGATTGTAGAAGTGTTCAGAAATTTACTGTATTATATTCTTATTTACAATAAAAGCGACTCAAAAATGACACAATGCATTAGTGACCATTCATTTCTATTAGGCACAACATAACCCAAAACACAACCAAAACAAACTGCAAATGCGTCCAACAAGTTTGTAGAGTCACAAGCTTGATGTAGTCATTGAATGCTAGGAATATTGGACCAAATACTAAACTTTTGACTAAATGTAATACACTATAAGTGCATTTGTCCTTCAAATGAGGGGATCATACCTTCAAATGGGGGGACTAGATACATTTAATTTTAAAACGGTAAAACATATACAGTGCCTTGCGAAAGTATTCGGCCCCCTTGAACTTTGCGACCTTTTGCCACATTTCAGGCTTCAAACATAAAGACATAAAATGTATTTTTTTGTGAAGAATCAACAACAAGTGGGACACAATCATGAAGTGGAACGACATTTATTGGATATTTCAAACTTTTTTAACAAATCAAAAACTGAAACATTGGGCGTGCAAAATTATTCAGCCCCCTTAAGTTAATACTTTGTAGCGCCACCTTTTGCTGTGATTACAGCTGTAAGTCACTTGGGGTATGTCTCTATCAGTTTTGCACATCGAGAGACCGAATTTTTTTCCCATTCCTCCTTGCAAAACAGCTCGAGCTCAGTGAGGTTGGATGGAGAGCATTTGTGAACAGCAGTTTTCAGTTCTTTCCACAGATTCTCGATTGGATTCAGGTCTGGACTTTGACTTGGCCATTCTAACACCTGGATATGTTTATTTTTGAACCATTCCATTGTAGATTTTGCTTTATGTTTTGGATCATTGTCTTGTTGGAAGACAAATCTCCATCCCAGTCTCAGGTCTTTTGCAGACTCCATCAGGTTTTCTTCCAGAATGGTCCTGTATTTGGCTCCATCCATCTTCCCATCAATTTTAACCATCTTCCCTGTCCCTGCTGAAGAAAAGCAGGCCCAAACCATGATGCTGCCACCACCATGTTTGACAGTGGGGATGGTGTGTTCAGGGTGATGAGCTGTGTTGCTTTTACGCCAAACATAACGTTTTGCATTGTTGACAAAAAGTTCAATTTTGGTTTCATCTGACCAGAGCACCTTCTTCCACATGTTTGGTGTGTCTCCCAGGTGGCTTGTGGTAAACTTTAAACAACACTTTTTATGGATATCTTTAAGAAATGGCTTTCTTCTTGCCACTCTTCCATAAAGGCCAGATTTGTGCAATATACGACTGATTGTTGTCCTATGGACAGAGTCTCCCACCTCAGCTGTAGATCTCTGCAGTTCATCCAGAGTGATCATGGGCCTCTTGGCTGCATCTCTGATCAGTCTTCTCCTTGTATGAGCTGAAAGTTTAGAGGGACGGCCAGGTCTTGGTAGATTTGGAGTGGTCTGATACTCCTTCCATTTCAATATTATCACTTGCACAGTGCTCCTTGGGATGTTTAAAGCTTGGGAAATCTTTTTGTATCCAAATCCGGCTTTAAACTTCTTCACAACAGTATCTCGGACCTGCCTGGTGTGTTCCTTGTTCTTCATGATGCTCTCTGCGCTTTTAACGGACCTCTGAGACTATCACAGTGCAGGTGCATTTATACGGAGACTTGATTACACACAGGTGGATTGTATTTATCATCATTAGTCATTTAGGTCAACATTGGATCATTCAGAGATCCTCACTGAACTTCTGGAGAGAGTTTGCTGCACTGAAAGTAAAGGGGCTGAATAATTTTGCACGCCCAATTTTTCAGTTTTTGATTTGTTAAAAAAGTTTGAAATATCCAATAAATGTCGTTCCACTTCATGATTGTGTCCCACTTGTTGTTGATTCTTCACAAAAAAATACAGTTTTATATCTTTATGTTTGAAGCCTGAAATGTGGCAAAAGGTTGCAAAGTTCAAGGGGGCCGAATACTTTCGCAAGGCACTGTATGAAAATACCCTCAATTAAAAGCTGACATTCTGTACTGTTGCCTCATATAAAACATTTGATCTCAAATCCAAAATGATGAAATATAGTTTTAGATTCACTGTCCAAAATATATATGTAGGGGGGTGTACACGTGAAGGTAGAGTGAGTAAGAATAAGGTTTGAGCAAGGGTTTGGAGTGAAGGGTGGAGTGGGGTTGTGGGAATGATGTGAAGATAAAGGGGAGGGATATAGGAAAGTAGGAATGAAAAGGGGTTGAGGTTGACACATAGAGGGTCTAGGGGCTAGATACTGGAGGTGTGTGGGTTTGAGATGGAATAACTAAACAGTTGTGGTGTTTGGAGGGATTGGGCTGTTTACCTTGGATACAGGGCTCACTGCCTCTTCCTCGTCCTCCCCCTCTGGGTCCTTATCCTGAAAAGCAACAAACAGCAGGGTCAGTAACCAGAGGCAACACACACACACACACACACACACACACACACACACACACACACACACACACACACACACACACACAGAGTTAACTAAAGAGATATAACATACACATAGTACACTGAGTGGAACATCATACAGCATACTCAGCATACCCTATTACTCTGGTCCCTGAGG
Organism: Oncorhynchus kisutch; assembly: GCF_002021735.2. Classification (NCBI taxonomy): domain Eukaryota; kingdom Metazoa; phylum Chordata; class Actinopteri; order Salmoniformes; family Salmonidae; genus Oncorhynchus; species Oncorhynchus kisutch. The sequence goes on along the minus strand of NC_034194.2, from coordinate 24,129,155 downwards.
CTGACAGCCACAAACTACAGCTCAGAGTTTGTACTACTCCTACACTACTCCCCCCCCCCCCCCCCCCCCCCCCCCCCCACACACACACACACACACACTGTTGTAGACATGTTCTTAGACACACACCGGAGCTGAGTCTAGAGCAGTGTGTGCAGGCCTTCCTGTAAGGCAGAGGTATTTATGGAACAGTAACATCAACACTGCCTCGGGGGGGGAGAGGAAGGCCTCAGATCTCTCCCTTTACTCAGAGAACAGAGAGACCACCTAGGGGAAGTGACACAGGAGAGGATAAAGACGACAAATAGGGGTCTTCTGTTCTGCTCTATACCATGTATCAGTCTGGACTTAAAAATAGATATGGTGATTGATAATAGTCATTTACATTGATTGAGTGTGAATGTTGCATTATAAAGTTGCCTTGTAAATCTTGTTGATAATATATTTTTTGGTTTTACATGGCTGCCTCTAAGGACAGCTGACTGTGTGTAAGGTAAATGATTGGGTTTGGCAGTGGGGTGGGAGTGAGGCGGTGGTTTGACGTGTCAGGGCAAAGCCTTCTGGGACACAGCCACCTCAACAGATCAAAGACAACACAGTCACAACAGGCCCAGTCTAATTACTACTATTTATGGATGCAGAAAGCATTAACGACACACAGACAGAGAAGAGAGGGAGAGGAGGGGAGAGAAAGATGAGAGGTAGATGGACAGAGAGAGGCGGAGGGGAGAGGAGGGAGACAGAGGAAGAAAGAGAGAGTGAGATGTAGAAAGATGACAGGGAGACAGAGAGGGGGGAGAGAGAGGGGGGGACAGAATAAAGAGAGTGAGATGTAGAAAGATGACAGGGAGACAGAGAGGGGGGGGGGACAGAAGAAAGAGAGTGAGATGTAGAAAGATGACAGGGAGACAGAGAGGGGGAGAGAGAGGGGTGACAGAAGAAAGAGAGTGAGATGTAGAAAGATGACAGGGAGACAGAGAGGGGGAGAGAGAGGGGGGACAGAAGAAAGAGTGAGACGTAGAAAGATGACAGATAGGGAGAGAGAGAGAAAAAGAGAGAGAGAAAGAGGGAGAGAGAGGGGGGATTGAGTAAGAGAGGAGAGAGAGTGGGGGGAGAGTTTGGGTGAGAGAGAGAGGAAAAGAGTAGAAGAGGGAGAAATAGAGGGAGAATGCTGTGATTAAGTAAAAATGTCCCAAAAACAGGAGAGAGGCAGAGAGAGGTTGGTTGCCGTCCTCAGAGCTTTAATCTCTATCTATCTTCATCTCCCTCGCTCTGTGTCTCTGTCTCTATCTCTTTAGGTGTTTGAAGCTTCCATTTTTGGCACTGAGTTGTTTGAGGAAAGTCAGATATCCAGGCGAAGACACATACAACTGATTTTAGCACTGCAAGTGCAGAAAGTCACCTGTAATGATTTAGAGGCATCATTCAAGATAAATGCTCTTACAATCCTTCACTTCACTAAAATAATCAACATCATATTGCAATAGGGAACACATTACTGCAATATGACGAAGATTTTTTTCTGGTGGATCAAGGCATGATTATTACATTTGTATAATTGGGGCCTACGGGGCAGAGGCAGTGTTTGATCCTCAACAGCAGGATTAGCTCTCCTCTCCTTTATTTTCCTCCACTGTTCATGATTAAATGAGTAGAGGTGAAGTCCTCTGAAGTCAGTATTTAGATTCAAAATCTGGTAATCCTGCTTCACAGGGAGCAGTATTACAGTGGTATTACAGTAGTATTCAAGCAGTATGATAGTTTATACACTCAGTGCCCTGCAAACACTACCCCCCCCCCCCTCCTCCTCTCTCACTCCGGTGAACCTTCCTCCCACGGTAACATCACAGAGACAGTCAGGACTAGGAGGATCTTGTTGCGAGGAGAGGGAAAGCAAGCTGTAGCATGGCCCGGAGCCCTAGAGCACGGTGGAGAAAGAAGATATTAACTTCCAATCTATTCTCTCTCCTCCTTACCCCCTAAACACTCTCTCCCTGTCTACAAATATTGTCTCTCCTTCTTTAATGCCTCTCTCACTTTTTCTCTAACTCCTTTCTCTCTACCTTCTTTCTGTCTCTTACTGAGTGCATCTCTCACTCTCTCCCTCCCTCTCTCCTTCCATCTGCCCTTCCCTCCCTCTCTCTCTCTCCTTCCATCTGCCCTTCCCTCCCTCCCTCTCTCTGGGTGAGGCAGATCTGCCACCTGGCCCTCTCCCAATAGAACCTGTTTTGCCCAGGGACCTAAACTGAAGGAAGGAAAAAAACTATTCTCATAGAAAATAAAGAACAGAACATTCAGAGACTCTCCTGTCAGACCTTGTTCTGATATCCATTTTTCCCTGATATGAGGGGAGAAAGCTTCTGTAGAACATTTTATGATTAGACCTCTGACCTTGGATGCACTTTAATGCCATGCATGGCTTCATGAGGAGACCTCTCTGATTACTTTCCCAGGCCCCAGGGATAGGTTATAACTAAACCTGGACTGGGATCAGTTTTACTCATAACATTCACCATCTGGAATGATAACATAAAACTAACCCTGAATCAGTTCTTATGGGTAACCTCCACATATATACTTTCCCAGGGCAGCATCAGGGACCACCCAATAAGGCAGGGGCCATGATTTTCCTTTGGTGATTTACAATATTTAACAGACTCATGTGAGAGTGTTGGCCAACCGTTTCTCTCCACACGATCAATCCCACATTAGAGAACACTGAGATTGATGTTGGAACAAGTAGTGTAAATATGCCCTGATGGTTAGAAAGCTTATACACTGTTTTGGGAAAGCAGAAATGCCCTCTAAAGATAAGCCTTCAGATAGTGTACCTCAGTGGAGGCTCCTCAGAGGAAGAATGGGAGAACCATCCTCCTCAGTGAATTTCATACACATTTTGATTTTAAAACATTAAAAAGTTATCCTTTTTAGATAAAACTATACTAAATATAATCTATACTAAATATAATCACGTCACCAAATAACTGATGGAAACACTATTTGCAAAGAAGGTCTACAGTAGTCTCAGCAGCACTCTGTAGGGTAGCACCATGGTGTAGCCAGAGGACGGCTAGCTTCCGTCCTCCTCTTGGTACATTAACTTCAATACAAAACCTAGGAGGCTCTTGGTTCTCACCCCCTTCCATAGACTCACACAGTAATTATGACCATTTCCGGAGGACTCTCTCCAGCCTATCAGAGCTCTTTCAGCATGAACTGACATGTTGTCCACCCAAAGGATCAGAGAATTAATCTAGTACTGGAAGCATAAACTACAGCTAGCTAGCACTGCAGTGTATACAATGGGTGAGTAGTTGACTCAAAGAGAGAGAAAGACAAGAGTTGAACAGTTTTGAACAAATGAATTTATTCTAAAATGAAGAAGAATCAAGAGAGAATTAAAGAGAGAGAGATTTCAGAATTGTTTCACTTACTTAGCCTACTGAAACACCCTGCTCAAACATAGGGATGCTATGTTAGTTAGCTGGCTATGACTTTCCAACACAACACTGGAACTCTTCAAGTCAAGCTGAGCTTTAAGTATTACTAATTTATTGCCACCGAGGCCTGTGGGTGTAACTGCTTACTGACTGTACACAAACATTGCTGCATGATTGTAGCGGGCTTACTAGTGCTTTAGTTATATTATCTATGCTGACTATGACGTTACTTTAATGGTGACAATGATCTAGGCTGTGTGTAGCGGTTTGGCTTGGAAAGTATTTTTTTCGCCTGTTTTACATACAACTGATATGTTGTGCGTTGTATTCCACAAGCAAAGTGAAGAGAAGGAATACAACGTAACTGCTATGAAGGTTAACTCTATTTAAGCGTGATCAGGGGTGTACACATTCCGGAGATTCTGTTGAAAAACGTTTCTTAAACGGAAGCAAACGGAACAGTGCAGTATTGGCCTCATCCTCACCGTAATAAGGCCTGAGTGTGTGTATGTGTGTGTGTGAGAAAGGGGGTGTTCTCTCATATCTGGGGCTCTCTCGCTGTCCCCAGCAGTCTGACAGAGGCCAGCTGCTTGGGCAAATATGGGGGGTAGAAGAAGGACCTCTTAGGCCCCACAAATATTGCTGGAACCTCAGCTGGTAAATAGGCTAGAAGGGGAGCAGAGTGTGTCTGCATGTGTGTGTCTGCGTGCGTGCGCGCGCGTGTGTGTGTGGCAGTTTTGTTAAGGGGATCTTAACTGGCAGCTGATGTGCTATTTTATTTTTTGTGTGTGAGGATCAGCTTATCTGTCTTATCCGTTGTTTTCCATAACAGAGGGCTGACTCCATAGCTTCAAATTGACCCCTAGAACACTTTCCATGCCGGTGTACGATGTAGGATCTTATTTTGATACCCCTGTTGCAGGAGAACTTTCCTACAAAGCAGGACATATAAAAATGTGTAGTGTATTTAAGGTTTTTAAAAGGGCTTCTGAAGTTTGTAATTTCCACTTCGACATTTCAGACATGATTTTTCCATTACAAAAAATGTAGCAACCCCTACAGAAATGTCCATTAATTATAATCCACATTTCCTGTTGCTGCAGGATTATTTTCCTGATATAGCGCAAACTGGCTCAAATTAAGATCGACACCTGTATGATGATATTGAAGCTAGTGTAGGCTACAATTAAACTCTATGTAATTAATGTCAAGGAACTATATCAATAGTAAAAAGGATTATGAAAAGGACTGAGATTGAATTTCTTTGTGCTGGAAGGACATGCTTGACAGATATTGCATGATGTCACTTGAACACATTTTCATGTTCAATCAACAGGCTACACTGTAAAGGGGGTTTGCCATGCATTTGACAGTATCTTACTGGCAGCACGGCGGCGAAGTAAAATTCCGTATTTCATATTACAGTACACCTACTGTTTACCAGTCAAAAGGGTGGATACACCTACTCATTCAATGGTTTTTCATTCTTTTTGACTATTTTCTACATTGTAGACTAATAGTGAAGACATCAAAACTATGAAATAACACATATGGAACCGTTGTAGTAACCATAAAAGGGCTCGATTTGATACACCTGTCAGTAACGGGTGTGGCTGAAAATACAGTGCCTTGCGAAAGTATTCGGCCCCCTTGAACTTTGCGACCTTTTGCCACACTTTCAGGCTTCAAACATAAAGATATAAAACGGTATTTTCTTGTGACGAATCAACAACAAGTGGGACACAATCATGAAGTGGAACGACATTTATTGGTTATTTCAAACTTTTTGAACAAATCAAAAACTGAAAAATTGGGCGTGCAAAATTATTCTGCCCCCTTAAGTTAATACTTTGTAGCGCACCTTTTGCTGCGATTACAGCTGTAAGTCGCTTGGGGTATGTCTCTATCAGTTTTGCACATCGAGAGACTGACATTTTTTCCCATTCCTCCTTGCAAAACAGCTCGAGCTAAGTGAGGTTGGATGGAGAGCATTTGTGAACAGCAGTTTTCAGTTCTTTCCACAGATTCTCGATTGGATTCAGGTCTGGACTTTGACTTGGCCATTCTAACACCTGGATATGTTTATTTTTGAACCATTCCATTGTAGATTTTACTTTATGTTTTTGGATCATTGTCTTGTTGGAAGACAAATCTCCGTCCCAGTCTCAGGTCTTTTGCAGACTCCATCAGGTTTTTTTCCAGAATGGTCCTGTATTTGGCTCCATCCATCTTCCCATCAATTTTAACCATCTTCCCTGTCCCTGCTGAAGAAAAGCAGGCCCAAACCATGATGATGCCACCCCCATGTTTGACAGTGGAGATGGTGTGTTCAGGGTGATGAGCTGTGTTGCTTTTTACGCCAAACATAACGTTTTGCATTGTTGCCAAAAAGTTCAATTTTGGTTTCATCTGACCAGAGCACCTTCTTCCCCATGTTTGGTGTGTCTACCAGGTGGCTTGTGGTAAACTTTTAAACACACTTTTTATGGATATCTTTAAGAAATGGCTTTCTTAG